>NW_015173134.1:1143105-1206589 GCF_001447785.1 Gekko japonicus
TACCAGAACCTGAAATGCAATCTCCTCCTCCTCTTTTCTCCTCCTCCTCCTCCTCCTCTACTGCTTAGCAGAGAAATTTAAAAAGGCTAACTTTCTGTCTTATACATTTAGTACCTGGTATTAGATGTCATACCTTCTTGTAGCATAAGAGTCCAAGCTGTAGCCTAAAGTGTTCTATACATGGCTGTCCATCGTGATATAGCATAACATATCAAAGCATGGCACAAGCATAAAGTTAGCATGGCTTCCCTCTGGCCTTATTATTGTCTTTTGCCCTTTGGCACCAGGTGGTCTCTTGGATTCAATCAGGAATCTCCCTTGATGGAACTCTCAAGAAGATGTTAACATCCATTCCTAATTTTCCCCCCTCCCATCTAGTTACACAATTGAGCACAGGTTTGCATGATGAACCAATTACCACATTCTTGAATCCGGCCTTGAAGGAGATAAAGATGGTATTGGCAGGAAGGCCCAAACTACGGACACCTGCAAGCCGGAGCAGGCCTTCTAATAATTATTTTAACCCTTGAGGGGAATAAGGGTGCTTTGCTTCACACAAAGCTAACACAGTGATATATAAAAAAATCAAAAAGCAAAGCCAAACATTGACGTTGTAAAAATCACAAACATATATCACTGGTTTAACAAATACATGTAAACATATAATTGAGTATGGCTGATCAACATTATATTAATCCATTATATGACACTCAATATATCTCATCACAGGACACCAGGATATTTCCAATTTCTAATCTCCTTAGACCACTAGAACGCAGGACGTTTTACAAGTCTGATGGTTTCTCATACTTTAATCAACCAGTCCTTTTTTCCTACACATACTAAGATATCCAAAAACATGTGTAAACAACTCTGGTCGCAATCATCAAATTTAACATTATTTCCTGATATGAGTTTTGTACTATCCCTACATAATATATTTTTTAAAACACTTTACCTTTAAAGGATAAAGCTACCTTTAATGGCTCTCCAAAAGTCTGAGTCACAATTTTCCAGTACACTTCTTGGGCACTTTTGCATGACCATAGGGTTGTGGGTCCCCCTGGCTACCAGCGGAGGGGAGGGTTGTCAAACCCAGGTTGGGAAACTCCTGGAGATTTGGGGATGGAGCCTGGGGAGGACAAGGGCCTCAGTGAGGTACAAGGCCATAGAGTCCAGATTCCAAAGCATCCATTTTCTCCAAGGGAACTGATCTCTGTAGTCTGAAGGTGAGTTCTAATTCCAGGGGGTCCCCTAGAGCCTAGGATCCCTATATGACCACCACGTGTAGGAAGTAAGTTTTCCTACAAGGGCAGTTCCAACACTTTTCAGGTTGGTGAAAGTCCCCCACCCCCCTTGAGGGAGAAGAAATGTCCTTCTGCTCAGGGAAGAAAAACTTTGGATCCAATTCATTACCTCTAGATCTAGTCCAATGAAGAATTTAAAGTTTATACTCTGTCCCCTCCAGAACAAAGGGTCCGCACTTTGGGAAACCCTTCTATTTTTTTTTTTAAGAAGTACATTAACTATTTAACCACTATCTTTTGTAAGTGCTGCTGTAATAGTTAAGAACATACTTTGTTTACATGTGCTATATTTTGTAGTGAACCGGAGGCCAGTTTTGCTGTATAGATATACCCATCAACTGATATCATTTCTAGGTAACAGTCAATAAAAAAAGCATATTATACATTTATGAGCTGGCTACTTCATTGCAGAGCTTCAAAAGCATAGACAGATGGTGCCTGAGAATTCCTTTTTATTCTAGGATTTTCTTGCCCTCCATAGAAAGCAGACAACTCACAGCAATCCATCAGACCTTCCTTGTTTAATGGAAGAATGCAATCAGATAGATGGAGAAATAATTTAAATACTTAGGGGGAAAATAAACCATGTCTTACCATTTGGTGTTCTTCTTCATCTGTTTGACAGCTGTGTTAATGGCTGTCGGACAGAGGACAGTCTACATGCCTGCATTCTCACACAGCTTCATAGAAACCATAAATGTTTCTCCCTCTTCTGTCATTTATTGGTCTGTTGTTTGGTGTGGTTTGGTGTAGTGGTTAAGAGCATGGAACCTGATCTGGGAGAACCGGGTTTGATTCCCCGCACCTCCACATGCAGCTGCTGGATGACCTTGGGCAAACCACAATTCTCTCAGAGCTGTTCTCTTAAGAGTAGTTCTCAAAGAGCTCCCTCAGTCCCACCTTCCTCACAGGGTGTCTGTTGTGGGGAGAGGAAGGGAAAGGAGATTGTAAACCACTCTGAGACTCCAAGTGAAGGGTGGGATAGAAATCCAATCTCCTCTTCTTGTTGTTGTTTTTGTTGTTGCTCAGGTAGCCTACTTATTCAAAGACTCATGACCCAGTCATGGCCATAGGGGATTACTCTTGTGATAGGTCCTGATAACTGCACTGCTGCCAATAACAGACAGCAAGCCAATCGTTTAAGCAATGCTTCCTACTGCACAGGTGCACACGGGGGGCAAACTGAGTGATCTAATGATCTCTCTAATGATTCCTCTAATCACCTGACCCAACCATAAACCTGGGATTTCTACTATTGTGTAGATTCAAAAATGGCTGCAAGGCATAAAGAAACCAAACTTATGTACCATGCAATCTATCACCTATTGGGCAGCTGCAAAGAAGCCTGATTCAACATTTGAGTCAGTTGGCAAATACTGGGATTGAGATGAACCAACTCAAGGCTCAATTCACAGGCAAGGCAGAGCTGACGAAGAAGGTATGTCCACCTGCCAGGCATGCTCAAGGCAAAGTTCTCAGTTTGCTTGGGCCACCATTCCTTCACATGGTATATGGCTGGCTGACAGAGGTGATATAACTCTCCCTTCAGTCCACCCTCTGGCCATACCTTCTGAGGTTAAGGCTGCTTGCAGCAGCATCAAAAGGAGAACACTTCAGGGGACTGACACATTAGATGTAGGCAGGTTGCCCATGAGTGGAGCTACAGCCTCCAAAGTGTCCAGCAGTCACCTCCTTTCTCAGCATTCAGAAGCAGGCAAGCATCCAATTGTGTGGAGGCGATTGGGGGAGGAGAACCGTGTAAAACAACAGAGACCAGGACTGATTTCATTCCAACATTCAAACGTAGCCCACCTTAAATGAGAGCCCTAATCTGAAATATGTAAATAATTCAGAATGACGGCTGTGCCAACAATAGAAACAAGAAGAGACTGCTCCTAAGGAAATTGGAGATGGCCACAATGTGGACAGCTGAGCCTTTAGGATGCTTTTCCTTGTTGCAGCGAAAGAATAGTGTCTGTCAGGCTTTTAAGGAGTGATTCAAAGGTGCTATCCTTTCAGCTGTTTTTAAGAAGACGGTTTATTTCACGGTCCCGTTTATTGCAATAATTCATACACAGGAATTCAAATTCATTTCCCCCCCTCCCTTTATATTTTGCTGCTATCCATCAAGTGAACAGGCAGACTTCATCATATTATGAAGAGTAGATCTGGCTGCAGGAAATGGATGGATATTTTATCTGTCTAATGCATTTTTATCTCACTGTTCTTCCAGAGAACTCACTCACTCACACATACTCATGTGTGGATGTCCATGACGCTATGTGTTCATGGGGGTGGGGAGAAATCTTCATTCCTCTATGGCCTAAATTCTGTCACATCTAACGCTCCCTCTAAGCTGTGGAGTCTCGTGAGCCAAAATTCTACTTTGTGGGCAACTGGCGTTAAAGTTGTGAGCGAGCCATTTGGCTGCTGCATAAACTAGTCTGCTCTGGAGCCCTCCTTCCTGAGCTGAGACAAAAATGTACATTAGATGTAGGCAGGTTGCCCATGAGTGGAGCTACAGCCTCCAAAGTGTCCAGCAGTCACCTCCTTTCTCAGCATTCAGAAGCAGGCAAGCATCCAATTGTGTGGAGGCGATTGGGGGAGGAGAACCGTGTAAAACAACAGAGACCAGGACTGATTTCATTCCAACATTCAAACGTAGCCCACCTTAAATGAGAGCCCTAATCTGAAATATGTAAATAATTCAGAATGACGGCTGTGCCAACAATAGAAACAAGAAGAGACTGCTCCTAAGGAAATTGGAGATGGCCACAATGTGGCCGAACCTTAAAAAAAGGTTCGCTATACCAGAACCTGAAATGGTCGCAATAACGATCCCATTGGAATGCGACTCCTTAGAGGTTCCGGTATAGCGATATATCGCTATAAGCTGAACGTTCCCCCCCAAAAAAAAGCCCGCACGGGCAAAAAAAGGCGGGAAACAAGCGTATCGGAACCGGGAGAGGGAACGGGAGACTCCTCGGAAGCGGTTGACAGGTAAATCACTTCCCTCCCGGTTCCTATACGGAAGAGAGGCTTCTGTGTCTGAAATGCCACTTAGATCCCGGTAGGGAACCGATTCCTAACCGGGTTCTGTCTGAAATGACAGACCACAACCCGGTTGAGAATCGGTTCCCTACCGGGACATAGCGCCTGTCTGAAATTCCCCAAGGATTCATGGAGTCCCAGCTCCTCAGCCTAAATAAACAAAAATCTTATTTTAAGACATGAGCCTTAAAAGACACAGCACGAGTTGTAGAACAAGATTACAGTGATCACATAGTTAAAACTGGCGATATCTTTCTGTTTTGTTTAACTCAATAAACAATATATTCTCTCAGTCTCCACTCTCCAGATGGTCTGCACACTCTGTAAAACGAGGGAGAGGGCACTTTGGCATGTTTGCTTTCTTATATTTCTAGGCACTAAACTATGATCAAAATTTTCACTGTTCTTTTACGACCAAAAGCAATGTAGGCATAATGTTAGTAAATACATGGCATGAATTACAGATTATTTGAGAAAATGTACAAACATATGTTCTCACTTTTTTGCGGAGGACATAACCCTCACACTAACTTTCATGAGAGCCCCTAAATAAATCACACATTCATATCCAGCTGTTGCTGGTCTTGATGGAAATGGGCTCTCAGAAAAAAACTAATAACCAGCTAATTAAGAAAAAAAAAACCTTCTGTTTCCTTTCCCTGAGATATTATAGCACGTAGTTTGAGGAAGAAGTATCAGATTCTAGAAAGCACTTCTTTTGAAAAATGTACTTCATTAGAGTATTAGTCTGCTGTATAGACTAGGGAGGTAAACCAGAGGCAGAAGCTTCATGGGATGGGCAGGTATCATGGCTGGATTTCGGGAGAAGTGACTTAGGTGACCCCGGGGTGCTGTCATGGAGTATTGATTCATAATGGGGTGCATTAAGCCCAGCACCTCATGCAATCATCTGGGTCACTTCTTCCTAAATCCAGCCTTGATACTTGGCTGCCTCATAAAGCTACTGCAGTGCTCTGCTATCCACCCAGCAGCTGAAACCTAACAGTACAAATGAGAGGGTTAGTGTGAAGAGTCAATGGCTGTAACACTGTTGAGTATTGGCCCATGCAGTGCTGATGCTCAGTTCAATTTCTTGATGGCAGTACATTTCATTCATTTAAAAAAATTAGAATCTGTAAGGTTTCACAAAAATGTAGTTTTTAATACCCTGCTTTTCTCTACCTTAGGAGCTGCGGTGGCTCAAGTAGTTAAGACGCTGAACTGCAGGCTGTGGAAGGTCAGTAGTTCAGCAGTTCGAGACCCAGGTGCCACATAACGGAGTGAGCTCCCATCTCTAGTTCCAGCTCCTGCCAACCTAGCAGTTCGAAAGCAAGAAATTGCAAGTAGATAAATAGGTACCACTTCGGTGGGAAGGTAACAGCGTTCCATGTGCCTTGGTGTTTAGTCATGCCAGCCACATGACCATGGAAACGTCTTCGGACAGCGCTGGCTCTTCGGCGTTGAAACGGAGATGAGCACCACAACCCTAGAGTCGGATTTGACTGGCTTTCGAGCAAGGGAACCTTTACCTTTACCTTTCTCTACCTTAAAGAGTCTCAAAGCGGCTTACAATCGTATTCCCTCCCTCTCCTCACAACAGGCACTTTGTGATGTAGGTGGGGCTGGGTTCTGAAAAAACTGTGACTGGCCCAAGGTCACCCAGCAGGCTTTGGATCAAAGTCCACAGGTCTTAACAACTACACTATGCTGACTCTCCATAACCATAAACATAAAACAGCATAAAATGGTTAACACTTAAGAAACTATTACCTGGATTTAGCAGTTTCTCATAAAAACAATTCTCAGACTAGAAGATTATCAAAAACTGTTTTCTTAGGAAATCGGTGCCTTAATTAAAACACAAAACATATTTGTTTTCATTTGCTTATCTACAGCGTGAATATAGATCTTGGCATGCAAATTTGTCATCTGCTATGTCAGAAATAAACCAAATGAGCAAACTTGCATCAAAGGTAGGGAAATAGGACACAAAAGAGATAAAAAAACTCAAGATGTTCAGAAAGCTGAACTAATGGAGAGGGATGCCAAAGATGCTCTTACCCTAAAGGGCCATTTCAGTCCTAGAGCCAGTAGTGCTAGGTGTTACTCTATTGGTTCCTGAAAGTCACCTGATTTTCTGCAGAACTAGTATCTTGTTAAGGACTTCCCCTCTGATCATCAACAGTGGTAGCAATAAAACCTAGCAGAGAACAAATCAGCATCTCCTTTCTTTGGCAAGTTCCAAAGTAATGCAGAGAAGGAATCTCAGGCCCCGGTTGTAAAGTACTGGGTTCGCCGCATGGAGGACTTGGACGACGACATGCTTTTGCACAGGTTTATTGTACTTCACTCCAAGTAAGACTAACTCTAACGGCCCGACAGGGCCAACTATATACATATCCACCCAGCACCCCCTATTCCCATTGGAGGGTTTGAATGTCCCGCCAAAGTGGCTATTGGTTGGGGCTGGGGGAACCAGGATCTAAAGTTTCCATTGTTCCAGGAGCCAAGCTCCTGCATGTGCCGCGGACCCCTGGTGGCAGTCCACATACATAACACCGGTCACACGGGAGGATTTACCCCGTGAAATGGATGGGTTGAGTGCGCATCAAACGGGTGCGATCATACCACAACATCTGGGAAGCGTCACGCACCCGTCCCTGATCCATCCCTTCAGCCCAAAAACGTCCATTAAAAAGGTACCAGCAACAGAGCACTACCTTCTGGATGACGCGCGGCAACTCCAGGCGTCTGATTGGGGAAGCGCTGGTAGCCCGTCGCAGCCAGTACCGTTCCACGTCCCACACATGCGTACAAACGTGCAACGTCCATTTTGCCATGCTACGTCTGATCGCCTGCCAAAGGCTGGAGCACAGATCGCGCTACCGTGGTTCTTTTTGCTCCGGCTCTAATTTGCCTCCCTTCCGCGGCGCAGTATCCCACTCGTGTGACCAGGACCTCAGTTCTGTTTGCCGGAGTTTCTCATATGAACTCCCACCCCCCAGTATTGTAGACGTATAATTTTAAAAGTTTTTTTTTTTAAATAATAATAATTAAAACTATTTCTTAAAATAAATCCCAAAACGGCCTAAAGGGGTCCTCTGCCAAACTGTCTCTCTACCCGCATATGAACTCCATGTGCCCCACTCTGCAAAAGGGGCCATCATGTAGAAACTAGGAACATGATTCACTATAATCTTTCATTTTCATATCTATCTACACTTCAATCAGACCCTTTCTTGAAGAAACTGGGCCTGTGATCTTAAAAAAAAACACAGTGTCAGCTGCTTTATCTTTGAGTGCAGGCTCTCTGGAAATCTCAGTGACTGAGAGTTCTTTCTTTCCACGCAGGAAAGCTCTAAGGACCATCACAATGCTGCTGACATGCTCAGTTTGTATGAAAAGTTAGACTCTTCAGGATTTATTTGCTGCACCTGCATGCACACTTGTGGAATGCACAATCCGATTTACCTTCTATCACTGATGGGTACCTAAGAATAACAAGATTTTATTTGTCCAACATGATATTTCACAATCTTACCTAAATGAAAACAGTACTTGGGTCAGGGATGGGAGTATATATGTGCATGTTTAATCCTTGTATAGTACGATCCTTGTATAGTAAGCTGCCAGTTCGATGCGTTTAAGGCCTTCTTGCTGTGGTTACTGACTTCAGATTTCTCACTTCTGTATATGGCACTTCTGTATATAGCAGCGACTGTCCCAATTTTTTGTTACTCATCCCTGGTAACAATTCATGCTGCCCTGATGTGGATAACCCAGGGTAGCCCAACTGTGTAGGATTTTTTGGAAGCTAAGCAGCATCAGCTTTGGTTAGCACTTGGATGGGAGACCACCAAGGAAGTCCAGGGCTGCCAAACAAATTTTAACCAACCACCTCTGTTTGTTTCTTGCCTTGAAAAAAGTACAGGGTCACCATAAATTGGCTGTGACTTGACAGCACTTTCCAACACAAACAATCTGCCCTGATTTAGTCCCTGTTCTGTCTTTGGAAGTCAGTGTTGGGGATGCCTTTTTCAAATGGCACACCTGTGCACTTGATGTCTTTGGTTTTCAGCACCATTCCCCAGATGTGCACAGGTGAAGCATATGGAAGTAGGGGACCGATTCATCCTGACTCTAATACATGATGTAAATGTGCATGAATGGACAGTGACTGCCAGGGCTTTGCTTACCTGCCATCTCATGCCTAGCCAGACAGTAAATGTGTGCCAGTCGCAGCTCATTTCATCATAAGGAAACCCATTTTGAGAGTAACCATTCCTGGGGAATGGTTATGTTCCATTTACTGACACTTCCTGCTCCTAAGCCAGCACAAGGCAAATTATTGCAGAGTAAATGGATGCAAAAGACAGCAGGTGGAGAAGAGCCTTCAGCAAAGTGTGACAGAGGGCTCAGCTAGTGATCCTTGTTATGAAAATAAGTGTTCCTGCAAATACATAAGCAGCGTGGTTTTCATTGGCAACATGATAATAGACACATGCACACATCTATATATTTTGCACTCTGGCATGCCATGGGCTTTGGGAAACAATGTAATATCTCTGCATCTCCGTAAGATTGCTTGTGGTGTTTTGCCATGGAAATACTGTCTCTGTGTGTCTTTTGTTTCTATGTTTTAATGTGAAGCTTTAAATGTCTGTTGCTGTGGTTCTAAAACATGGGCCTGTACAGTAAGAAAGAAGGTGGCTGGACGGGTGAGTGATGTGTTATGATTGGGTGGTAGCTTTACCCTAGGGGGCAGGTTTGACTGTTTTGTTCAAAGGCAGGCTTTGTCTGAGAGTGAGTGCAGAGCAGAGCAGAGTGTGTGTGTGTGTGTGTGTTGGAAGGAGCTTGAATGAGATGCTGTAGAAGTGCTGTGAGAGAAATCTGCCTTCTGCGTGAAAGTTATTAGCCTAAGTGGCAAGGGAAGAAAATAAATCTGTGTAGAAAGGATTAGCCTGGGTGGCAAGTAAAAAAAATAAGCCTGTGCAGCTATGTCTGTTTAAGGGGCCATTTCACTTTGGACCTATCTGAAACCATTATGCTTATTATCCATAGAGGAAACCATTACGCTGTTTTACTTTTTTAAATAATAATAGCTTTTATTATTTTTGGGATAAACAGCATATATCCAACTATAACATAACATTTTTAATACAAAAAACATAAAAGGAATCTAAACAACCTTATTATCACAGTATTCGGCAATGTTACAATTTCCACAATATATATAGTCTGTTAACACAGAGGATAGTTGTACAAAAGTTTAACTCTTTATATGCTGTTTTACATAGGGAAAAGTGTTTATTTAAAGGATTTGCTTTACCTCCACACACTAACGGTTCTATCAACCTAACAGTTCTGTAACCTACCATATATCTGAAGAAATGTGCATGCACATGAAAGCTTATACCTTATAAAATTCCAACAAAACCCTGAACTCATTCTGAATACATTTAACAGGGTCATGGCTACTTGTAGCATATTATAGCTTGTTATTCCACTTTCTATGGACTTCATCATAATCCTATCTGTTTTATATGGCCACTGCACCTTCTTTATTTGCTTCCTGTATAATAAGGTTATGGTCCTGTACTAAGCTCTTTAATGCCATTTTACCATGATGACTTAGACCAGTCCATATGGGTTTGATGTTATTTTCTAGCTTTCCAGATTCTTTCAGTAACTTGTTTTCAAAGACCTGCATAGAATGTTGAATAGGAACCGCAGGTATGAAGTCTGATGCTAAAACTGTATACACATGCAAAATACACACAATGCCCCTTTCAGAAAATATGACAACTACATGGCAGCCACACATAATGGGTAACATGAACTCCTGATGTGTGTGGTTTACAGGCTCCCAGTATGTATGGATGTAACATCTGATTTGGATGGCTTTAGGCTACATGTCAAGATTTCATAACAGAGATGCTACTAGTACATCTACCACAAAGATGATGCAAGATGGTGTGAAAATCCAGCAAGACAACTCAGGGAGGAAATGTATTTTTAAAACCCTATTAAGGATATGGGAGGAAAGGCAGCATGTAGCCCAATCTTGTCAGATCTTGGAAGCTAAGCAGAGTGGGTACTTGGAAGGCTCTGCAGAGGAAGGCAATGGCAAACCACCTCTTGTTTCTCACTTGCCTTGAAAGCCCCTTGTTGGGATCCCCATTGGTCAACTGCGACTCGATGACACTTTACACACACATGCACAATAGGATGTACGAATGTTCCCTATCTCATTTCTTTTTATATTTGTTTATGATTTTGTCAGGGTTAGATTTTACACCATTCACTGTGGGTTTTGTTGTATGGCGCCTCCACGATGCTCAGCAAAGTTTGAAGCTTTTCTCCATCCTAAAGAGCCTCCTTCCAGTGGAGCACAAGTATGGCATAACGGTTAGAGTGTTAGACTGAGGAGTCCCAGTTTCAAGTCCTCACTTGCCATGAAATTTATTGGGTGACCCTGAGCCAGTCACCCTCTCTAACTACACAATACATACAGTGGCCTCATGTTACCCCACCTCCACCATCCCTGTCACTGGTCCTGTCTAGCAAAAGTGCACTGGGAATAACTTGCTTTGGAACTGAATTCCTAGGCATCTAGGAGCCCAAGTTTAATCAGGAGTGTAATACATGGGGTTTAAGCCTCCCCCCCACCCCAATGCCATTTTCCTGACTTGTAACAATTCAGGGAGCCACTATTTGCCAGACTGGGGAAATCTGCAGCTCTCCTGACTGGCAGAAGAAAACTAAATAAAAAAATGTTGTCAGTGCAACAGCATTACTTTACTTCCAGGGAAAATATGGAAGTAATGTCATGTCTGTCTAGGTTCTACCATAGT
Source organism: Gekko japonicus (assembly GCF_001447785.1). Taxonomy (NCBI): domain Eukaryota; kingdom Metazoa; phylum Chordata; class Lepidosauria; order Squamata; family Gekkonidae; genus Gekko; species Gekko japonicus. The sequence goes on from NW_015173134.1 coordinate 1,154,318, forward strand.
GTTCCCGGTGATTCCTAGAGAGGCATTTGGGTTTCCCCCAGAATTGACATAATGCCATTGCATTAATGCCCCCCCATGTCCTCACTAGGCTTGCCAATCCCCAAGTGGGGGCAGGGATTCCCTGATGGGGGGGTTGCCCACCACCAGCCAGCTGACCAGCGGGGGAAGCCCTGCCCCCAACATCAACCATGTGGCCACCCATTTCCCTCCCCTCCTGTGCGATTTAAAGGGCCCTCCAGCTGATCAGTGGGAACACATGGCCACAGATCAGCTGGAGGGCCCTTTAAATCGCACAGGAGGGGAGGGAGAGGGGCTGCCACTGGCTACACGCCTGAACTGCACATGGCGAATTCACCACTTGGAATTCAGGCACGGGTGGGCCCTGCTTGCAAGAAACCATTTAAAGGGAAGCTTCCTTTAAATGGTTTCTTGTGAGCAGAGCCAGGCACCATGCACATCTGAACTCTAAGTGGTGAATTTAAAGGGAAAGCTTCCTTTTCAGTGCTTACTTGTGAGCAGGGCTGAGCACTATGTTCGCCTGAACTCCAAATGGTGAATTTAAAAGGAAAGCTTCCTTTTAAATGGTTTCTTGCAAGCGGGGCCAGGCACCACACACGCCTGAACTCCAAGTGGTGAATTTAAAGGGGAAACTTCCTTTTAAATGGTTTCTTGCAAGCACCCTCAGCACCTGTGAAGGGCTGCTGCATCCCCAATGTGATGACATCATTTATGCATGATGTCATCATGATGCAGAGTCCCCAGCTCCTCCTTGCACATCCCTCAAAGTCCCCCGCTGGGGGAGGGGTAAGGACCTGACAAACCTAGTCCTCACTCCCCCCCCCCAACTTCAACCTGATTACAGTACCACACCAAATTGGGTCTCTCCATGCCTGCCTGGGAATTCAGTTCCGAACATCCATCTTGCAGTGCATGTCTGGTAGATATGACATGTGGTAGACATGGCAGGGGCAGAAGATAACGCATTCTGTCATTAGGCCCTGGGCCTACGATGCTTTATGGGGTTGTTCTGAGAATGAGGGGAGAATCACTTGTGCCACCTTGAGCTCCCTGGAGGAAGGTGTGGAATAAAAATACACTGAATATAGGAGGCTCAAGATGTGTCCTTAGTTTGGAAGAAGGCTTCAGACATTGCTTGCAAGCCAGCATTGCTTGAACGGGAGGCTCAGTGAGGAGGAGAAACTTGGAGTAGTCGCCACTGTAAATCACGTAAAAGTTGCTCAGTGTTAAAAAGTTATCATTATTATTGGTGCATGATGATTCCAGTCTCAAAGGACCCATTCCAGCAGTTTGCAGCTGTAAACGTTTAATGCAGTGTATATCATGTTGTACTTGCATCGGGGAGAAACGGGTTTAAATCCCAGCACAGCCATGATTTCTTCCAATGACCTTGAGCAGCTACACAGCTATAAATTAGAAATGATAAAGATCACCGGGAAATGGGAAGGATGAACAAGATAGAAGCCATGAAGCACTTTGAACAGTTTCAAAAGCGCCATAAATAATAATAAGAGGCATTGAGATCGCTATCGACCACTTTCTACAGCCCAAAAATCACTATACTGATTGGGTCCAGAGTAAAGGCAAGACTAATTTGCTTTACATTTCCAGCACTTTCCCTTTCTACTACTGTGATTTCTAGATTCACCTAACTTTATTTATCGGAGGCCACAGTTAATCAGTAAGTAAAGTCATTCTTCACTGTTACAAACAATTATTTCTTCAGTATGGATGTGTTATGGGGTGAAGCAGTCTGTTGTCTTTTTAAAATGACAATTACATCTTCCAGGAGTTCATTTTTCGTGAGAACATGCTGAAATCCCCCATATTTTGGCAACAAAGTAAATAATTTTTTTGTTTTGTTTTAAGGTTACATTTTGTTTCAAGTAAGAGATGGTTGTGGGGTTGCCAGCTCCAGGGTGGGAAATTCCTGGATATTTGGGGTCAGAGGCTAGGATGGGACCTCAGTGGGATATAATGGCACAGAGTCCACCCTCCAAAGCTGCCACTTTCTCCTGGAGAAGTGATCTCTGTAGCCTGGAGATCAGTTGTAATTCCTGGAGGTCTCCAGGCTGCCCTGGAAGATGGCAACCCTAGTTGGTTGCAATGCCAGTTTGTTTCAAGCACAGCATGCTGCCATCGTCCCACCTCTGACCGCTTTCATAAAACAGCATTTCTCTGCTCAGCGTACACATAAGAACATAAGAGACGCCAATGTTGGATCAGGCCAAAGGCCCATCCAGTCCAACACTCTGTGTCACACAGTGGCCAGAAATACCAGGTGCCATCAGAAGGTCCACCAGTGGGGCCAGGACACTAGAAGCCCTCCCACTGTTGACCCCCCCCACGCACCAAGAAGACAGAGCATCACCTGCCCCAGAGCTCCTATCTATACCTTGTGGCTAATAGGTTCTGATAGACCTCTGCTCCATATGCTTATCAATTCCCTCTTGAAGCCGTCCATGCTTGTAGCCGCCCCCACCTCCTGTGGCAGTGCATTCCATGTGTTAATCACTCTTTGGGTGAAGAAGTACTTCCTTTTATCCGTTCTAACCCGACCGCTCAGCAATTTCATTGCGTGCCCACGAGTTCTTGTATTGTGAGAAAGGGAGAAAAGTACCTCTTTCTCAAGGATGATGGAATGGAAGCTGAAGGGAGCACTCACCTAAGTAAGCATCCTTCAGTAAGTTTTAGCAAACATGCAAGTGGGGACCAGCAAGGAACTTGAGGGGAGGGGAAGAGGTTTCCCATTCCCCTGCCTTTCCTTTCTCCCCTCTCCTGCACCCCTTTTCTGTCACTCATGCCCCCAGGCTTTCTGTCTCCCCCACACCTTCTTCCCTGTCATTCATGCTCCTCTCATTTTTCTGCTTCCACTCCCCCTCTGCCCTGTCACTCATGCCCCCTGTTTTCTGCCTCCCCCCACACACATACGCCTACCCCCTTGCCATTGTTGTCATCCTTCCTCCTTCTAACCCAGACTCAAACCAACCATTTGCCCTCTCCGTTACTCTGATGGGAACAGTGACAGCAGTGGTGGCTCCTGCCCTTCCCTTTCCTGATTGCCTCCAGCCAGAGGAGGAGCTTTGATTGCCAGGAATCTATGGTGGGATTCTTTGTTGCACTGATGGAGGGGGGTGGTTGGAGACAGCTCCTCCTCCTCCTCTGCTTGCCTGAGCTTCACAGTGGGGGAGTGCAGCTGCAGTGTGTTCTACCATGGCCAAATCATTGTCACCAAAGGGGGGAGTGAGCCGCAATATCTGCTGTTCCCCTCTACCCCGCAAGAGGTGGGGTAAACCGAGACTCCTCTTTCCTGCCTGACTGAAACTTGGCCAAGGCGGAGTAGCAGCAACAGGAGCTCATTGTCTGTAGCAGCCTGGCAGAGTGTGATTGTCTCTCTTCCCCTCCTGCCCTCCTCGAGCTCCTGCCTGCATCCAGAAAACAGTTTTCCACATGTGCACAGTCAACTGTTCTCTGTTGGGTGGGTTGGAACCCCCACCTTTAGTAGCTTTAGGATTTTTCTGCAATACTGGAGATTCCCCCAAGTTTGGAGAAAAGTCTCTGTTCTGTCACTGTGGCCCCAATCAATGGATTTAGATATCCACAGGTGGGGGCTTCACGTGGTTATCAGAGATATGGACAAGTATGGGCCTGCAGTGCTCATAGGGGGAGGATCCAGTCTTCCCGTCCACTTTCTTGCTGGGGCTGCCACAGCTCCTGCCCTCCACTGCCACCAGGCCCAGTGCAGCTCCAGGGCTTTAGTGCAGCCTCTGCCAAGCCCAGCATGGCTAGCACAGCTACAGCAGCTCCCAGACTCCAGTGCAGCCACCACTGGGCCCACCACAGCTCTTGGACTCCAATGCAGCCACTGCCGGGCTTGGCATGGCTTCTGGGTTCCGGCACTGCCACCACTGAGCCCTCTGCAGCTCCTGGGCTCTGCTGCAGATCTTGGGCTTTGCCACAGCTGCCATAGCTCCCAGGCTTTCCACAGCCGCCACCAGGCCCTGTGTGGCTCCTGGGCTCTGCTAAAACCAAGCAACAACCACACAGGAAGTACGTATATGGAAAATGTACAATAATAAACAATAAAAAAAGGAAATGATTTTATGTTTGTAGGTGTTAAAAAAAACTGGACACAATTCTCCCAACAGTTGAGCATTAAGGTTCATGCACATTTCAGTGGAGCAATAAACTGCAAGCTTAATTCTCTTCCATGTAAACAAAGGCAGTCTAACTGATCCCACCCAGATTTGTAGCCAGATTTCTTCAGGAACTGTTATGTATGCTTTCCAATAATTAAGAGAATCATTTTGCAAAGGGCTTTCGTCACCCTGATACAATGTTCCTCACAGAGCCCAATTCTATGCCCATGTACACAGGGGTAAGCATTCATAGCATTACAGCCCATAATAAATAACAGCTGGATTTACAGGAAGTCATGCCAGGTGAAGAAATACATATTTAGAGTCAGCAAGGTAAGAGTTTTTTTGCCAGTCTTCAACTGCAAAGCTTTTGTTGCTGTTTTTTCCTGGGTTGTGTGAAACTCCACTGAATACTAATTTGCTGCAGTGTTCAAGACTGAAATATATGGTTCATATTTACTTGCAAATGCAGCCTTCTTATTAAAATGAATGTGTCCTTTAATAAGACATCACAGTTTATTCCTCCTGTAGTTCTTTCATATTTGCCTACATAAGCTATAGAGACATGATTTATCAGCAAGCCACGGGGATTGTCAAGACCTATTTAAAATTTATACTTAGAAACTTGCCTGTTTGTGTTTAGAAATAGTCCAAACACGCAGCTGTTGCCCACAAGGCTGATGCAATGTCACTCTAATCACAGATCAGGAAGGATAACTTGCACTTTATTCTCAAGAAAGGTGTTAGGTATCAATTTATCACCATTTGATCCCATTCCCACCCCCTTCTGCATAAAGTTCAAGGACTGAAACGTTCCACTTGGTCCACACCACCACCTCAGGATGTAAATTGGGCTGAAAGATTATGACTGCCCAGCATGGCCATACAAATTTGGTATGCACAACACCAAATCTGGGATTTGGTGTAACATACCAAAGCTTTGGAGGGTAGCCATGTTGGTCTGCAGGAGAGCAGGTAAATTCGAATCCATAGCACCTTAGAGACCAATAAGATTTTGGGGTACGAGCTTTCAAGCATCAAGGCTCTGTTAGTCCAGTACTGATACCAGGGCTGTTTTTGTAGAAAAAGCCCAGCAGGAACTCATTAGCATAATAGGCCACACCCAATAGCAGAAACTCATTAGCATATTAGGCTACACCCCCGACAGCACAGCTCATTAACATGTTAGGCCACACCCCCATGCCTTCCCTTGGCTTGCCTGGGTGCTCCGTGGCTGTGGAGAGCCTGGGCCAACCGGCCCTTGGACAGGCCGGGGAAGGCATGGGGAGGCATTTAAATGCCTCCCCGATCCTTCCGTGGCCCCCCGTGGCCCCCCTGCCTCGGAGTCACCGGGGGGCGGGGAGTTCATTCTCCAGACCTTCCCTCTGTAGCTAGGCACACAGAGGTTTTGAATGTAGTGGGCGTGGCCAACTCTGAAGCCAGACGGAACTCCGTTCCTGTGCGTTCCTGCCCAAAAATAGCCCTGACTGATACAGATCTGACAAAGAGAGTTATGACTCTCAAAAGCTTATACCCCCAAAATCTTGTTGGTCTCTAAGGTGCTACTGCTGGATTTAACTCTAGATGTCCCAAAGCCATACACACGCAGCTTTTCGTCTCGTGAAAAGGGGAAGGGGTGGTCCCCTTTAGCCCAGGCCTGTAGCCAGGATTTTTAAAGTCAGGGGGCATTTAAATTTCTTAGGGGGCACTGGCTAGTTGAATTAAAGGAGTACCTGGCTCCTTCCCCACACCTGCTGCCATTCGGGGGCCCTGGGCTGGGTGGAAAGTCAGGGAGGCTTGCTAGTAAGTCAGGGGGCCTGGCCCCAAGATGCCCCACTGTAGCTATGGGCCTGCTTTAGCCGCTTAAAAATGGCAAGCTTGGGATCATGGAAGCTGAACAGGCAACAGACATGTGGGACACAGAATGTAATAAGAAGGGGAAATAGGTGAGATTGCATGGAAAAGCTGGCTGGCTGCAACCCATAAAAATCTGCATGTTGCCCTGTTCACACAAAATGGCAAAAAGCATGTATTGGAAGCATTGTGTGTAGTGTGCAGTCCCACTGGTAGTGTCCTGATACGCATGATTGTAAAGTCTAAGAAGGACTCCTGGTTTGCTAGACTTCAGTTCTTGAGGAAGTATGCCATTAGCCTTACTTAAAAACAAACAAACATCTTTTTTTCAAAAAAGCTCCTGGAACTGATAACAACAGCAAGAATCACAAAATAGGAAGCTACTGGTTTCCACTACTGAAAATCCACACAAGAAAAGCTTTTAGTTAAAATGGTTGAAGTGGGTTCATAATCAAGGGATCAGCAAGGGATTTGACTTCTTGATGTAAGTATTTATGTTTTTGGGCATTCCTTGAATATCTGTCTGTCTGTCTGTCACTGAGAAGAGACTTTCCCAATCCTACTGCAATAACTGAGAATTAAGGGGCAAAACGTTCTAAATTACTTGAATTTAGTTCAGTTATAGAGGTTTAGTACTTCTATGTGCAAGCATGCAGCTCACGGCCAACTTGGATGTCCACGGATGGAAAGGAGCCACCTTCCCTAGCCTGCACGGCACCAGCCATCACAAAACCCAGTTTAGCTATTCCAATTATAAATAGGTTGGCTTGTAAACATCAGTTGAGTAGTACGAAGCACATGGGGTTATTACAAATAAATCTGGGAACATGTGTCTTGAGTTCCAGGTTTATTTACAGGCCTGTTTTTGCTAACCTGGGACCAAGATCAAAATACATCGATCTTACCTTGGAAATACCCAGACTGTTGAGTCATTGCAGCAGCCAACCTATGCAGCCATGTGAACATCTGAGCTTTGTTCTTAAAAAATAATAAGGCTGGGAAAAGATATGAGCCAGAAGTTCAAAGCTCTCCCTCATCATTGCTGCAGTTTATCGGATGTTGTTTATTCCTTCTCGCGCAATCTTTTCATTTTTTCGGAGCAAAGGTAAAGCTGGACATGAAAAATGGAGTCTCTTGTCTCAAACCTTATGGCGACCTCAAACAATGAAATTTTCAGGAGAGCACAGAATGGAAATTTATGGAATGTATAAAGTGCAGACAAAACTAAGTCTAAATAGAATGGTTTATATCCATTTTTTTAAAAACAGCAACAGAAAGAGGAGCTGGCCGAATGGTGAAGACTGGGAAATGTTAAACACGAACCAAATACATTTCAGCGCCAGTAATAAAAAAGAAGAGAATTTAATGCATGAACTCTGGCAGTGTAATGAGAAAAGATATGCTGTTTAAGGAAAAAGCATACAATTATTCCTTAGGACCATATATATCTCTGGCAATTATGAGATATAAAAATGTAACCAATATGCTTAAAAAGGCATTGCTGTTTTTCGCAATTAAAACGTATCCAGGCCTTTGACTGTTGCACTGCTGTTTATTTATTTGGAAAATGTACACACTGCCGCTCCAGAGACCTGCTCAAAGTGGCTCACAAAGTAAAAGGAATACAATAAAATCATAAAAACAACAACAGAAAATAATCAATGCTAAAACAAGCCATAATAATAAATGAGAACGTTTTCATGGGCTGCTATGCACCAGATTAAAAAGCCAGTTCTCACGTACAGTCTGATCTCATATATATATTTACTAAAAAGTTAGTTATACTGAATTCAGTGGGAATTTAATCTCGTGTGTGCGTGTGTGCCCATGTGTGTTGCACATGCAGAGGTTAGGGTTGCCAATCTCCAGGTTGGGGCTGGAGATCTCCTGGTATTATAAATGATCTCCAGGTGGCAGAGATCAGTTCACCTGGAAAAAATGGCTGGTTTGGAAGGTGGACTCTGTACCCCACTGAAGTCCCCCCTCCCCTGCTCTCTCCAGTCTCCACCCCCAAAATCTCCAGGAATTTCCCAACCTGGAGCTGGCAATCCTAATGGAGGTGGGGCTTTGCTGATTTGGGCTGCAAATTCAAGCACACTTTCCTGGGAGTAGGCCCCATTGAATTACATTGAACCCACTCCTGAGTAGGCCTGCTTATGAGAACTCTCTTCATCATTTAGGTACCCGCCAGGAATAGAGCACAACTAGAGCTCAGTACAATCAGTTCCCCAAATTAGCTGAGAAGCAGACGAACTGCAGCACGGAAAGGGTGGCAGATTTGTTTCCTGCTGATTCTTTCAAAAAGCTCCTTTGGACTTTATTCTCTATCTCCTGCCTTTCTAGCTGGCTCTCTGCAAAGCAGCCGGAAGGGTAAACCAGCAGGATTCTTAAGCATTCCCCTGGGAGATAATTTATTATGGAGCAGAAGTCTGGGGAATCAATAAGATTCTTCCTCGGGCTGCAGGAGCGTAAGTTCCCCAGTCTCGGGGGTGGGGAGAGATTATTGCCTGGGGTGCCTTAAAATCCCCCAGTACTAAAATTATTTATTACATTCAACAATATTAAAAAATAACAAACATTATAATTAGTTAATAAATTAACAATGCAGTCCTACGCCGATTTACAGTCTTCTCAGTCTGTTGAAGTCGGTGGGCATAGAACGGTGCAACTCTGCTCAGGATTGCCCTGTATATCATTTTATGGGTATTATACTGGCAGTGCAATCCTGTCCTTCTGCTCCAGTCTAAGCTCTTTGTGTGCTGAGACTGTAACTGCACAGGGTTGCACTGTAAATCGCAGCTTTCTCATAGGAGAATAACAATTTCACACTTGTATTCTTTGGGTATAAGCCCTTAGGATCCAGTGACTACTTAGTTCATTAGTGTAAGAATTTCATCTCTCCTCATCTCTGTCTACCTCAGTTCTTCTAACATTTTTCCTGAAAGCAGCAGCTCTGGTGTAGGTAACTACCCCCCCAGTTTCAGCACTGAAAACCAATGCAATCAATTCATTCGGATTCTCAGTAATCACCCCGTCATCCTTTAGCAATCTTCCCCCCTCCTCTGCCATGGGCCCCACCCTGCTGCCTCCCTGGCCAGCTTCCTCCTTCAGGTGTATTTAAAGACATTCTTACTGTTTGTCCTAATCATTTTAGCAGTATGCTCCCTCACTTCTCTTTTTGCTCACCTTGTGCTCCTTCTTGTTTATGCAAGGAAGACGCTTTCTTACCTTTTATGGCTTCTTTGATTTTGGTCATTAATCATGCATGCATCCTCAGAACTGACCTTGTGCTTGTACAAATCATACTGTAATAATCTATTGTTGCTGTTGTTATAGGAAAAGACAGAAAAAATGTTCATAGCATACAAATATTACTATATTACATGTAATAAGCAATTCTAAGGAAATTTAGGAATAATACATGAAGATCAAGTTTAAGGTAACATAATTGCTCTCAGCAACAAAACATGAATCCATAAACCTAGTGGCTTGGATCCTACATGGTCTTTTTGCAGAGGAGACCTCATAGAGCAGAACAATCCCACTCCCTCTACTGCCCATTGAACCCCCAAAATCTTGTTCCTGTGGTCAGGGGACTCTTAGAAATTAATAGGGGGCAAAGTAGAGGTCTGCAGTGGTAGGGGGATTGGTGGACGTTGCCATCCTCTTTTCCAAAGATGGAAGTGCCCTTCCACATCTAGAACACTGTGGCTGGATAGGAACCAATAACTAGTTGCCATTTAACTTGAAACCTCATGGAGTACTTCCTCTTTCAGAGTTCCCAATCACAGAAGAAACCCTATGGAAATAGAGCTTTTTGCTGCATTTCTGTTCCCTGCCACTACATATGTGTTCACATAATGCATATGTACTGTGGGCTCCTGCCTTTTCTCTATGAGGGGGACTGAAGTTCAGCTATCATTGGAGCAAGACCCATTCATACACTAACAAGCATCAAGGTCTGTTCCTGCACTGGGTTGGAGCCAAACAGTTCTTCTGTTGGTGAAAAGGGGAGAAAGGAGTGTCCTTTGATTACCAGAAAGGGTGGGTTGGAGCCAAACAGTTTTTCTGTTGGTGAAAGGAGTGTCCTTTGATTACCAGAAAGGCTATGCTGAGAATCAAGGAATCTGCATAAACAAAAGACATGTGGAACTGGAGCTGTAGTAAGGAAAAGAATTGGGTGAAAAATGGAATGAATGGGAAACCTGGCAAGATCCAACCTAGTCTCTAGAATCAAGTATGATGGTTTTTGTTAGATTGTACCACCTGGGGTTGTAGTTCAGGAAATCATGTTTTTAAATGCACAAAAAAATACTCAATGAACACATAAAATGGCATTTCAAGAGGGGCGGAAGATGAACATTTTCCCTTAACATGATAGCTTTTGACATGGCATTTTTTGTGGGGTAATACTTGAGCACATAACTCCCACCCCTCTTGCCTTAAGTAGTACAGTCCTGGGGAAAGGATTTACCATTTGATTCCACTGAATGCCTTTATTCTCCACATATGTTCCTTAGAGAAAACCCTTTCAATTCTTGAGAATTAAAATAGGCTTGTTAAGAGTCATACTGACAGTGACAGCAATTCATGGATACAAAATGAATACTGAGGAAAACTGCATTGAATAAAATACATATATATGGGACAGCCTGCTAAAGAAATGTATGTCTAGAAACAAATAATTCACTTTTTGCAAGAAGAATGAGAAGGCTGAAGGTGTGTGTATTAACACAAGATGAATAATATAGGCAGCAGAAATTGAAACATCATATATAATGAAATATTGTTTACATTTACAAGCGCAATTAGGGCCCATGATTTATCCTATAGTGCATATATAGCAGGAGACAATATTTGAAATCAGGCACATTATCAGTGCAAAATATATTGCATAATGAAAAGTTTATAAAGCGCAATCAATGTAGGACACATGCCATGACATAATTCTGATCATAATTTACACTGAAGTATAAACAATACATAGTCCAATAAAAAGAATCATTAGTAATTTTGTCTATGAAGCAGTTTTTCAAGGGGAAAACCTTAAAGGCACTGGCAGCCTTTTGCTTCACAAAGGTTTGCAGACAATAATTTTAAAGCAGGGATAACAGTGGCATTCACTGGGCAAGTTGTTTACAGCCACATTGGTCCAGAAGACTAAAACACAATCCATGTAGTAGCACCAGCTCAAAGATGCATAATACTGTGCAAGCTTTCAAGTTACCCGGAACTCAAAAACTGATAAACTATTTTTTGAATGATGAAATGGTGAAATGAAATGTTTGTAACATCTGGCCTGATGCAGGGTTCTGGGGCACTCAAAAGTTTGCATACTGTTGATGTGTCACTGAGCTGGTCCAGATGAAAGGTGCTACATGGATTGTGGTTTTGGCTGTTTGAATTCATGAGGCAACATAGGGTAAGATCCTATGACTCCCTTCCGTGGAGTTGGGTTCTTTGACTCCCATCTACCAACTCTTCTTCCAACAGTTAACGACTGCCTTCAACAAAGAGATTTCTCACTCAGAAATAAATCATTCTGAATTGGAGGAAGTCTTAACGAAAGAAAGTCAAAGGATCTAACCCCCAGAGCCAAGTGTGTCTTGTGAAGAATCCTCTTTCAGCTTTCTGACTTCTTGTCAGTATTCTCACCATCCCTCCAATCACCTTCCTTAACCTATCATGCCAATGGCTGCAGAAAAGGGACTGCTGTAATCATCAGAATGAATTGTTAAATGTGTGACTACTGCTGGCTGCAAGCAGGGGGACAGGATCTAGGAAGATGAAATTCCAGCAGGCCTGTTCACCTTGGGGACCCATGAATTTGAGCAAGTCATGTGACTTATGATGGCTGAATTGGGTCTGTGTGAGGGGACAGAGTGAGTTGTAGTACAGGGGTCCGTGGTAGATCTCTGAAACTAGTTACAAACCTGATGCCATCATCAAAAGAGGGTGGCAGCAGTAGCTGAAAGGTTACAGTTAAAAAGTCTGAAGTTCGGAACTTCTTAGATGTTAATAAAATTGTGGTTATACACACTTCTCTGTAAATCTCCATGCTAAGCAGAGGCACAAGACTGATGGGGGAAATGCTGTTTCTGATTGTATGTTTCTGTTTATAGTGCTGAGTGAAAAGCAATTGGGGGAGGGGTGTGTTTCATTTTTGAAACCAAATATTGATACCTTACCTCTCCCCCCCCCCCGCAAAAGCCCCAAGGCACCTAATAGTAATATGCCAAATATGCATCCGGTGATGACTAATTACACCACAGCCAAAGCACAAAAGTCCACATTGATCAGCTCTACTTCCAACCAAAATGTCAATAAAAGTGATAATTCAGAGTAATAAAAATAATAGTAATTTATTAATAACACAAAGTGGGATAAACTCAAGAAAGGGACCATCATTCTACTTTTTTTAATGGACTGAGGCTATGGATAAACAAATGAACTCTAAGGCATCTGGAGATTGGCTTGGAAGGCTTGGGTTTAAGATGTCATAATAGCTGAGAACAATGACTAATGTCTTCTTTGGAAGAGAGCCACCTTTCCCTGCCATGGAACTAAAATACCTGCTCCCTCCCCACACACACATTGGATCCCTGCTGAGGTTGCGTTATTGGTTTGTCGGGAAATATTATTAAAACATCTCACCATTACATGCACATTAATTGATGTGATGGGGAATGTGATTGTTAGATAGATTAATAGTACTCTAGCAGAGCTGCCTTTGATATATATTATCTAGTCGTATCACATAATACATGAATATTCAGCATCATCACATGGTGATGCTGCTTGAGACCACTGATCTATCAAAGTCAGTCTTATCCACTCTGACTGACAACAGATTTCAGAAACGTGAGCCAGAAGTCTCGCTTGACCATTGCCTACTACCTGATCAACATAAACTGAAGTTGCTGGGGATTGACCCAGAGAACATTTGCAAGCAAAGCCGATGCTTCTACTGAGCCATGGCCCCAGCTTTATGCATACAATGCATAGTTCAAATAATAATCTATTTTGTCCCTCCAATACAGCAGTGAAGATGTGCATGAGAAAGCTTGTTTCCTTACGCACAGCTGTTGCAAATATCCCATCTGGATGCACATCACAGTCTCATTAAACTGACTGAATGTCTCTTTTCCTTGAGATGGGGATACATCCTTCTCTGCAAGTCATGTAAGCAGTAAAGCTGAACTGGGATGGGACCTAACGTATGGTACATATAATGTCCTTCAGTCAGCTCTCTTTCCCATTGGTAAATATGTTATACCAAAAGCTGTAGGCTTTCATTTTAATGTAATGTAATTCGGATTCCAAACCAAAGTATCTGATATTCATCTTCTTTTTATAAGAGCATCCTACTTTTAATATAAAAATTTGAACTATTATAAAAATAGAACTATTTTCTAATGGCATTAATGCCATGAGGATGCAAAAACCAGCCACTCAAATGTCTATTCATCAACTTATTCTGTAATTGTCCTTATTCATTGATCTTCACATAATTCTTTTCAGTATCCTCAAATGTAAGAATTATGGCATAAAAATATCTTCTGCCACTTCAGTGTTGGCTTTCCAGTCATAAAACCCCAAATCCGTGCACCATTCACAGTAAGTCAGATTCTTTTTCTTTCTTTCTTTCTGAAAGCTGTACAATTTCATGAATAATTGAAGGCTTTCTCTATTTGGTCTCCAACGTTTGTTTCTTTCCTGTAGATACAATAATAACCTTGATTTGATATTTTTTTTTACATCCTCAGTATTACACTCTGGTTTTATGGACAACCTCAAGCAGAGAAAATAATAGAAGATGGAAACCCCTCTAAAGCACTGTGGGTTGTTCTTCCTGGTGGGGTAGGTCTCATTTCTAGGGCTTTTTTCCCTTGGTTGCCCAAGTCGAACTGCAGCTTTTTAAACAATTCTGATCCAGCTAATGATCCTATGTCAGAACATATCACAATACACTTTATTTTGGTTTGTACAGCTGTTGTTACTCACATGCCATCTTTCTGTACTGAGCCCTTTCCAGAAGGACTAACAAAGAATGAATTACCAATATCTCTTGAGGGTAGGGAAATGTAGCTGTCTCATTTCTGTCTGTTCTGGTAAATGGATGACAACACGAAATCTGGTCAGTGTGCTTGTCTGCTTAATATACGGGCACTCACTGAGTGTTTTGCCTAATGCTTTCTTTTCTCTCCAACTCTTGATGTCAGTCTGTTTTGCCTCATTATCATTGATGTTTCCTCGCAGCTTTCTATTTCTGAGGTAATCTTGTGTTGTTTCTTTTTTCTTTTGGAACCCTCTATCACTACTTCCTTCTGTGATGTGATTGTAGTTTCCTTTGCTTGGGCAGCAACATTCTTCCCTACATCCAGACACTTGTAGACTTTCTTCCAGTGAGGATTAACTATATTGATATGGTGTTTACTGGGAGTTACCAACTGTAATTACAATCTGGTGCTAATAGAAGAGACAGATGTGGTCTATTTACTGGAACCAAAGCAGAATTAATATGAAATACTATGAGAGTGTCCTGAAATGGGCAGATACATCTCTTTCCAGGGCTAAAGAAATAATAGATGCTAAAGGTCCAGGACTTTACAGAAATCAAAGGAATAAAATAGCCTCACCTATCATTGGTTACAGGTTTACACCATACAAATAAACACAGTGCATTCTGCTTCATTCACACAGGCACTGGAGGCTGACTGGCAGGAACCAGTTTTATAATCTCTGCTGGAAAGCAAATTCACTATATTATGTGATTTGCCTCAGCTGTAACAAGTACTTATCCCACCGATCTGGAGCCCTGCATTTGTCTGATGAACACATGGAGCTTTTGTGGACATTCCCAGCCAGGTAAGTGGAAAGAGCCGCTCTCCCTAAAAGACTGCCAGCACTGTGCCTGCCAAGTCCAGGAGCTTTTGAGGGGGTGTCTGGGAACAAGGGAGCATCATAGATGCTGTAACATCACTTCTGGGTGATCACTCGGAGGTGATGCCGCAGCTCTCTGCACAACACTCTAGGAATTCCTCTGATTGCTATAGTAAAGACAATAAAGGTTAGGGAAAATTCCTAGAGCATCATGGACACTATATCATCTTCCTGCTGCTCAATCGCTCACGTTTGGGAGATAGAGGGCGGGGGCAGAAGTTCTCCATAGGCAGGCAAGTGATAAGCCCGTCTCCCTATGCAACCCTTTGCATATGTGCAGATGCTCCTCTCCATCGAAATGAATGGAAAATATCTTTCAGAAGGCAGAATTATTGTAGCAATATTCAGTGCACCAGAGCGTTCAGTAAAACTCCTGGCATCACTCTCATTCTCCACACTGGATACATTCTGTTGTGAATTGCCTCCTGTACAAACCCCAACTGAACTATGCAAAAGAGCAGTATTAATTTACTTTTTGAGCAACAGATCCCATCAATTTTAACCAGTCTGGTTACAGTGAGGAGGGGGCAGTGGATTGTAGCCAATGGATTGGGTTCCCAGCTTTGGGTTGGGAAATATCTGGAGATTTGGGAGTAGAGCCTGGGCAGGGTGGGGTTGGGGGAGGGGAGGGACCTCAGCAGGGTATAATGCTACTCTCCAAAGCAGCCATTTTCTCCAGGGGAACTGATTTTGGTTGTGTGGGGATCAACTGTAATAGCAGGAGATCTCCAGGTGCCGCCTGGAGGTTGGCAACCCTGCCATGGATTATACCATATGGTTGGAAGGTGAACTCTGGATTATACCATATGGTTGGAAGGTGAACTCTGGTGAACCTACATAGGCAATGGGCTAGTTCAGTGAATCCTCAACATGGTACTCTCACATGGGTTTCCTTGCACCTGTTTGCTTCTTTGACAAAGCATCTCTTTCCCAGCCAACAGTTCATCCTGGCTTTCCCCCATTCACTGGTTCAGAAGGTGACTCAGAAAAACCCAGGAGGCATAAGCTTTGAGTCAGAAACAGCTGCCTCCACAGTAGCAGGAAGCCGGTTTACAACCTCCTAACATTTAGAGATTGGGAGGAGGTTACCTCAAAGCAGCCATTTTGTGATTGTTCCCTGTGAAAGCCATTCTGTAGTGGCGCCTGCTGCCCGCTCTCAAAATTCAGAAATGGTCACGGTCTCAACAATATTGGGAATCCCTGAACTAGTTGTTACCGGTATGAAAGACCATTCCACAATGGAAGAAAAGGAAGATATAAATGGGCTGGTTAAATAGTAATTGCTGGGAATTCTAAGTGTCAAGTTCTACAATGGAAGAAAAGGAAAATATAAATGGGCTGGTTAAATAGTAATTGCATACTCTCGTCACATTGAGAGATCTAACATAAAAGGAAGGTCCTTCTCCTCCCAGAGTTACAAGTCTCTGGGGAGAAGGAACCTGAAGGGTTAATCAGACACAGTTTCTGTGGTCCATGAAATCTTGGCAGTGTATAATCACATGGGGTCTCTAGCACATAACTAATTGTTTATCAGTATAGTGAACATAGAAAGACTCGGCTCATTTGGAGGGGGGGGACTATACAGAAGCTCATAATCTGAACCAGCCTCCAGTTCTACAAGAAAATTACTAGTTATATATAAAAATTACCTTTTACATCAGACAGAAGGTCCTCTGTAATAGATCACTGTTCAAAGTAACTTTCACATCTATGAAAATTGAGCATATGGTAATAAGAGGTACTAACCATAACTATGGTAATTTCTAAGCACACAGACTGGCAGGATTTCTTTTTAAAAAATGGAAACAAGATGCCAACTGAACAACAACTATTTTGAAAAGTGTCAGTGAAAGTGGTTTGGTGAACATAAAAAATAATCTGTTCCATTTTCCCCAGGGTGCCAGAAAACTATGTTTGAAACCTGCAAAATGGTTTCATTAAAATATAGACAATCCAATTTAAACCAAATTTGGTAGGGAGGAAAATATCAGCAAGTGCTTATGGATACAGCTTCCTCCTAAATCATATTTTAACTGCCGAGTTGTAAACACTTCCCACCAATGATGACTTTTAAAATGGACCAGGCAAGGAAACTGCCTTTCACCACATAATGTAACTGCAAATATATCTACAAAATGATGTTTTCCCCTTTACTGTAGCTGACCTTCAATTTACAAACACCTCTCTCTCTCTCTCTTGCACACACACACATGCACACATGTGCGCACACACACACACACACACACATGTTTATGTGGCAGAAGGGTGCTGTTCTCTTGTACAAGTCCGATAGAACTTTTGTATGCAATCCTGTTGAGTCCATGGGAAGGGCAGTTCCATGTATGCAGTCCATAGCAGATGTGGATATTTAAGATCAGCACAGCAGATCTGAGTATTTAAACACACACACGCACACAGGGATGCACTATATTAAAACGTTCAGATTTCAAAATATCATAAAATTCTTATCCACAGTAGTGCAATATTACGCAAAGTGTTGCTGGTGAGTCCCAAGAAATATCACAGCCACGCTTCCTTCTCTGCTGTGTGTTGTATTTCTTATAAAGTCTGGTGCTACCATGTGCTGAGATAATCTGGGAGAATGTGAAATTCAGTTAAATACAGCACATTTGTACTCCAGTTATGAACTTGCACTGATCATCAGAAGTTATTTTTGCAAGGATGGTTTTTCTATCTCCTTACTTGGGCAAAATGAGTAAACATTTAATTTTTACATGTAGCATTATTTGTATCCCACTTTTCCTCCAAGAAAAGTCAAGAGAGCATAATGGAATGATCTAAGGATGCTAGCCTGCAGGTAGGACCTGGGGATCTCAGGAATTACAGCTCATCTCTGGACTACAGAGATCAGTTCCCCTGGAAGAACTTGATGCTTTGGAGAGTGGACTCTATGGCATTGTATCCTTCCCAGGATCCTCCCCCAAATCTCCAGGACTTTCCCAACCTAGAGCTGATAACCCTAACCTCCCACCCTCCACCAGTAGCCAAGGGGGACCTGGCAACCCTACGAATGATCCCATATTTCCTCTCAACAATCATATGAGATACTTGGTTGAGAACATGCAACTTGTCTATGCTCATTCAGTGATTTTCAGGACTCAACAGGAGATGAACCTGCCTCGCCCCAAAGTAAATCCAATCCTTTGACCTCTGCAACTGAGTTCACTTCTCAGACTTTCTCATTTTGTTGATAATATTTTTGAAACATAGGTACGCCCAAACTAATTTTATTTCCCCCCTCTTTTAATTTTTCCAATGTAGACTTTTTTGGCACAGTCCAAACTTTGGAATCTTTTGACAGGATCTTGACACACCCCAGAGATACTACAATACCTGAACCTACCTCATAGAATTTTGCCCAAAATACCAGAGCATTGCAATGCAACACCCCCAGCATGATGACATTACTTCTACATGATGTTGTCATGTTGAGGATGTCGCACCAGGTCGCACCCACGAAATCAGGGGATTCCACACTTCCACCTGGGGTATGATTGCCCTAGTAGGATATAATGCCATTGAGTCTACTCTCCAAAGCATCCATTTTATCCTGGGGAACTGATCTCTGGAGATCAGTTGTAATTCTGGGAGATTCCACGCAGGCAGGAGCAGCTCAAAGGAATGTTCACAGTGTAGTCCAAACAGTCCAAGGTCAGTTGTTACAATCAAAGAGAGTCTGAAAGCAGAGTCAAGCCAGTCCAAGAGCCACAGGATTAGAGCAGAGTCAGGGGTTGTGGTCGCAGGATTCACTGTGAGGTGACGTGTTGCTTCCACAAGTTGGCAACAGCTCACCCCCAGCTTTATGTAGCATTTCCCTAATTAGTCTTAGCTGCAGCTGGGAAGTTAGCAGGGCTCCTGTAATGACTCATCTTGTAGCTGTTGACGGGCCATTAATCTTTTACTCTGTCTGCGTTCTTGTAATTGCCTTCTGATCTTAGCCCTTCTTTTTTTCTATGAGTGGGAGGGAACCTGGGGGAGTCCTGAGTGCCTCCAGAGGTACTTGCCCCTGACTTCAGCCGGCTCAGTATTATCTGACTGGAGTTCCTGAGTGTCCTCTACTCTGAAGTCATCTTTCGCCATGCTGGACTCAGGCTCGACTTCTGAGAAGTCCTTCCTCACACTGGGCTCCAGTTGCCAATCAGACTGGTCAGGCTGCAAGTCAGACTGGTCCTCAGCCAGGCTGGGCTCAGGCAGCAAGTCAGAGTCTGGCTACACCTCAGGCTGAGGCTGGTCCACGACACCCCCCTGGGAGGATAGCAACCCTAGAGCCATGAAGCCCTTTAAATGTCCTCCCTTCAACTACTTGACTGTCTTTCAAAGTCCTGTTGAGGACACAACCGGCACAACTTGAGGCCTTGCAAATGCACCGCAGCATGAGAGATCCCCATTTTAAACCCTTTGCATTGTCAGCTTAGAGTGTGGGACTATAATAACAGTTAGGCCTGCTCTAGGTACATAAGGGGTCATTTGAGATCAGTCTTTGTTGAAGCAATGCTATGCTTACTGTACGTAGAGCTGGTCTCAATGGTGTGGCATTTGCTTATGACTATAGTATCTGCAACCTTGCATCTCAGACCTTTGCCACCTATTACCTTGCTAGGTCAATCTGGCTGACTCCAACATGCACCTTTTCCTGTTGCTGCTGTGATTCTGCTCAGTCCTCTGAGGTCTGACTGAATAACTTCTGGTCCTGTACGCCACCCATTACATCACCCTTTTGTTCGCAATTGAGGGCAATGTTGAGTTTCTCAAGACAATTTGTAAAATGCCACGGAGAGGAAAAGAAGACAGATTTTGGGAGCAAAAGAATATCCTGGAAGTCTGACAGGGCTCTTTTTCTGGGGGAACGCACTGGAACGGAGTTCACTTTGGCAAAATACTTTTCAGTATACAGATTGAAAACTTCATGTCCCTCTTGAGAGTTCTGGCACCTCTTAAAAAAAGCAAGCCCTGCTTTACATCTTACCTCTGTTTCAAAATCAAACTGGCACCTCCAGTGAATGCTTCAGCCTTGAATTAAAGATTATGATTAGTCATGTCAAAATAGGTTTCCACTAGGGATCTTGGAAGGCCAGATAATGAAACTGAAGCTCCAATACTTTGGCCACCAAATGAGAAGGGAGCACTCACTGGAGAAGACCCTGATGCTGGGAAAGACTGAAGGTCAAAGAAGACGGGGACGGCAAAGGATGAGATGGTTAGACAGTGTCATAGATGCAACGAACATGAAGTTGAGCCAACTTCAGAGGACGGCGGAAGACAGGAAGGCCCGGCGGGATCTGGTCCATGGGGTCGCGAAGAGTCGGACTCATCTGTGCAACTGAACAACAAAAAGGGTTGCCAACCTCCAGCTGACACTTGGATATCTCCCAGAATTACAACTGATCTCCAGACTAAAGAGATCAGTTACCCCAGAGAAAATGGCTGCTTGGGAAGGGTGGACTCTATGCAGGGTTGCCAGCTCTGGGTTGGGAAACACCTGATCTGGGGGGGTGGAGCAAGGTTTGGGGAGGGGAGGGACTTCAATGGGATACAATGCTATAGAGTCTATTTCCCAAAGCGGCCATTTTCTCCAGGTGAACTGATCTCTGTCTCCTGGAGATCAGCTGTAATAGTAGGAGATCTCCAGCCACTACCTGGGGGATGGCACCCTTTATTCTATGGCATTTATTCTCCACTGAGTACCCTCGATCCAAACCCTGCCCTCCCAGGGCTCCACCCTCAAGTCTCCAGGGATTTCTCAACCCAGAGTTGGCAATCCTAATTTCTGTATTGGAGGTTTGTTGTAACTCAGGCCTGTCCATCATAATCAAGCACAGATGACCCATTCCTAAGTCAAGCCTGCCTCGGTGTTCCCAGTCCTGTCCCTCTCTCTGCAATGCTGGGTTCCGTGTCTTGATTTTAAAATAGGATAGAGAGTTGGGGAGCACAGCAGGATGGGCTGTTAGATACAGATATACAGATAGTTCATTCCGTACAGGGTTTGTTTGCTTGTTTCAATGGAGTTAGTTCTATCTAAGGCTGGGTACCACACATTCATTTTCACTTTAGCTTCCTCATAAGCCTTCACTTATTGTAATACCTTTTCAGAGTCTAATTTGACATGAACCTCTAACACAAAAGTCCTTGATTTCAAAATGCAAATAGCTTGTATTGATACACTTTAGGTAGACTGTTCCAGCCACCCGGTAATGCAATAACCCATCACATCATTCATCCCTGCAGACGGTAATCCTCCATGATCACAGCACGGTAGAAGGAATTACACACCTGTTTTGCTTTAGGATTGACTATATTTTCTAGGTTTCAAGGTGGGGTGTTTTGGTTTCTTTGAACAAGAGGCTTTTGGAAAGCGTAAGAGATATTTTAGGCATTTGGTTTTAAATTAAACCCTTAACAAGAGCAACAGCAAGAAAGCACAGTGGATATTTTTCATGGTCAGGAGTCGTAGGGTTTCCAGGTTCCCCCGGCCACTGTCAGGGGGTGGGGCAATAGGGTAGCCAGATCCAAGTTGGGAAACTCCTGGAGATTTGAGTATGGAAGTTGGGAAGGACAGGGGACCTCAGTGGGGTATAAGGCCATAGAGTCCACCCACCAAAACATCAATTTTCCCCAGGGGAACTGATCTCTGTAGTCTGGAGATGAGCTGAAATTCTGGGGGAACCCCAGGTCCCACCTGGAGGCTGGCCTCCCTAGTCAGGACCGATGGAGTTGGAAGCCATGCTGTTGTGAATCTCTGCAGTTCATTTTAAAATAAAACTAAAAGGTGAATCATGAAGAAAAATAACAGCGCACATGCACAGGAAATTGATGGAAGCATACACACCTTACCGACTGAGCTACAGAGCTCACATTGGATATGTGGTGGACAAAAGTAAACAGTACTTCTGAGCTAACCTTCAGATGCTTTCCTGAATCCTTATTATTTCCTTATCTTTGCTACCTTTCTCTTAAAATTTAATCTCTTGCGGCGGAGAGAAAAAGGGAGCCAGATATATCCATTCAGCAAACATAAAAGGACTCTATCTAGCCTTGACTGGTCACCAAAATATAAGAATTAACTTTCACCTCTAATCCTGGCAAACGAGGATACACACTTCCCAAATCTCTAAGCCATTGCTTGGCAACACGTCCAATGTTTAATGGGCTGCCTAAAGAAAAAGAGAAGAACATTTTTTATATTATTCTTATTGTTTTCAATACACTCATGCAAACAGACACAATCCTGTCTCTGGTCGTACCTTTTGCTTGTAATTCAAGTGTGAGGGCAACCTGAATAGGATGTAGCTACATATTTTCAAGAAGCAATATTTCCTCCCCCATGCCAGAGCACTTCTTTAAGACAGAGCACGACACTATGGCTGGCTTCCAGCAGTAGTATTAAGCAAACAGCTGTGGTACATCTGATCTGACTCGCAGGCTGTGTTTATTTATTCATTCTATTTATTTAGGGCATTTCTACCTTTCTACAATACCCACAGTATGCACCATAGTTAAAGAGACTAACAGGTGGCCGACAAAGCCGCCCTGAGCCTTCGGGGTAGGGCGGGATATAAATCCAAACATAAAAAAATAAATAAAAATTACATGCAATTAGAAAAGTCTTGGGGGAAAGGTTCTTCCCCCCCGAAAGTTATCCAATATGGTACAAAAATCTTCTGCTCCTTTCTGAATCAGTCCTGGTACATTCACTCATTTCTGTGCCTGCTATCACAGAGGTTTTCATCTGTTACAGAGGTTTTCACCCCCAGCTTTTTGACCCTGCAGGCACCTTTGGAATTCTGACACAGGGCGGTGAGCACACCCACAAACTGGCTGCCACGGGAGGTGGAACCAACCACAAAATGGCTTCCACAGGAGGCGGGACCAACCACCAAATGGCAGGGAGGGAGGTTGTGGCTTCACTGCCCCTCCCCGCCCCTGCCTGCCTGGGGCCAGGGAGGGCCTTTGCAGGGCTTCCTTGCACTCCCACTGGCCTTGCAGGTCCACCACCGGGCCCCTCATGGGGCTCGGCAGTGGAGCTACAAGGCCGGCGGCGGCAGGGACCGTTGGGGACGGGGTGTGTGGCCTTATGACACACTTCCAGTGATGTCAGGGGGTGTGGCCTTATGACACACTTCCGGTGATATCAGGGGGTGTGGCATATGCTAATGAGTTATGCTAATGAGTTCCCCTAGCTCTTTTTCTACGAAACGACCCCTGGGCGGAACCAACCACAAAATGGCTTCCACAGGAGGCGGGACCAACCACAAAATGGCAGGGAGTGAGGTTGTACTTAACTCTAACATTAAATCTTCAGGATTTCAGGCAGAAGCCCTGATTAACAGGATGCCTTTTTAAATGAAAATGTTATTTTAAAACATTGTGTTGTATAACCACAGCTTACCTTCAGTCAAGCAGTGAAGATCCTTGTGCTGTAGTGGCAGCTGTTGCCAAAGCAACATTTTAAAAAATCTGCATGGCCAATCAGATCTTCAATGGCCAATCAGAAGCCCTACTGGGTGAAACCCCCATCTAGCCCACCCACTTTCTGAAAACAGTTGGCAGGCACCGAGGCACCCGTGGGCACCACGTTGAGGATCCTTGCGTTACAGCATGTTTTGATCCTTTGGATCAAAGGGCAGCTTTACCAGGATGGCAGGTTTACCAGGATTGCAGCAGGAGGAGAATAATAAAAGCTGAGTGAGGGTCATACAGCCGATCTATTGCAAGAACATATGGACTGATGTTCCAGGTATTAAAGGCCATTTCACAAACTCTTTTTTTACAAACAAAGAAAAGCATTAATGAGTTAATGAAGAAGTGGATACACAATACCGAAGACGTTAGATAACCCAGTGATTGGCCACAACAGAGAGAACCTTCTTGGTAGGACTGCTACCAAATTTTCCAAGCCTTCTAGTTTGACCTTTTTAAAAAAATGTCCATTCCATTTACAGTTTACCCTTGTGCAGGGGTCATTTCCTGCAGGAGCGCACAGGAGTGGAGCTCCAGCAGTAAGGAGCCCAGGGGGCGGGCACATGCAACAAGCCCAGCCCCCTGGTCCCAGCAGCCCTCAGTCAGGCCACGAGGAGCAAGAAGCAGCCATGTAAGTTACAGAGCCCCCCCGGCCCGCCTTCAGGTACAAGCTCTCCCTCCTCTATGAGGGCAGATCTGCACGTTCCCCCCCCCATAGCTAGCAATCCAAAACAGTCCAGTGGCACCTTTAAGACCAAGTTTCGTTCAGGTACAAGCTTTCCCTCCTCTGTGAGGACAGATCTGCACGTTCCCCCCCCAAAAAAAAGCTAGCAATCCAAAACAGTCCTGTGGAGCCTGAGTAGTGGGTGTTGCCTTCTGACACACTTCCGGTGATGTCAGGGGGTGTGGCATATGCACATAAGTTATGCTAATGAGCTCCTGCATCTCTTTTCCTACAAAATGACCTTGTGCAAAAGAGAACCTGTGGGTCTTAATTTCCATGGTATTTTCAGTTGCCTTAGCCAGTTTTTCTTGTTACACTTGTAAACTGTAGGGACAAACAACAGATCAATAGAAAATAGTATATAAATAGAAATGGTATAAAAGAACACCAGCAGTGAAAATGGATGAAGCAAGAAGGCTTACTATGATGTATTTATTGAAATAGTCTACTTCATCCTACTCATATCTGTGTATGTTGGCTTAGTCTAATGTGGTGGAATCCCTGCCCAGTTAGTTCTGTCCATTAGTTAGAGCTGTAGACTTCATAAGCTCTTTTGTCCTAAAACCAGTGGCCCCCCATCCCTGTATCTCCATGCTCTTCGATGGATATCGTTTTGAACCTTACGGTAGGAACATGAATCAATACTCTATTCCTGATTTGTAAGCAAAAGGGAATAACACATTCACAGTGACGACAGATGAAGAACAAAAAGTGTATATTCATGTATCACAACTTCTCAGCAGCATCAATATGACTGTAGAGGGCACCAAGCCCTGTACACAAAGCCCTATACACAAAGCACTGTGAGCACTTTAATTGTTTGTAATATTTTAACTTGCTTTTAAATGTTTTATATTGACCTGGCACATTGTGTCGGTAAATGTGAGCCGCTCTGAGCCTGTCAAGGGGAGGGCAGGATATAAAAATAAATAATTAAATAAATAAATAAATGAATAATAAGGCACCAGGAACCTGGCAGCTACACATATCAGGCCTGTGTGTTACCTGTGATACTTCTGATACATGTAATCGCCTTGTTGTCTGAACAGGGGTGATTCATGTATTTTTGCATATATTTTGAATACATATAGAGTTTCAATATGTGCAAATCAGAGATCGTAGAAATCCGGGGGTTGGTTTGCACATACCAAAGCTACAGTTGCCTGCAAAAGGTGTCCATCACCCTTGTTCAGGCAATATTGTGAGTGCCTCCCAGGGTATATGTATGTAACATTTGAAACAGGCTCAAGTCACAGTGAATCCATGCACATCTTGCATATATTTATTTATTTATTTTATTCAATTTATACCCCGTGTATTCCACAACGCGGGCTAAGGGCGGCTTACAGAGAGGCATGCGCCAATATAAAACATATTTAAAATCATTTAAGATCACTACAATACAGATAAAATCAGTTAACCAATTACTAAACAAAGTGCTCTAGATGTTATATCACAGGATGGCGTATTATACTGCTCTATTTCCACTGCTCTATTCCTCAGCATCATCTGCTCCGGGAACCACTGATGTTCCCTCTTCCAGGGCCAGGTTAAGATGGACAATAATGATGGTAGTGGCGGCTCCTACTTATAAGCCCGGTGGAAGAGCTCCGTCTTACAGGCCCTGCGGAACTGTACATCCATCAGTTTGTAAAAAGGGGATGATATGTATTCACTTCAAAAATGAAACTGAGATCAATTCCTGAACCGATATGAGATTTAAATCAGATATTGATAGTTGAATGTAATTCAAGATCTACTTTATGTGTGTACAAAATGGAAAAAAAATGTACATTGTAGATGGACTGCACGCATGTTCACTGTAACATTAGTACAGGGCTAACTGCTGAGGGATGTTCATGTGGACCTCTCTTTACTAAATTTTCAATAGCTTCTGAAAACAACCCTTTTTCGAGACCCTTTGCCATATAGGAGTAGAAAAGAGCAAGAGACTAGTAGCACCTTAAAGACTGACAAAATATGTGACAGGGTAGGAGCTTTCGTGAGTCACTGCTCACTTCTTCAGATATAGGGAGTTTTTGCCATATAGGGAGTTGGATTGGTTTCTCTGACCTGACTTATTCTCTCTGGTTTATGGTTTTATTGATCAGTTAATTTTGTTTTGCCAATGCAGAGATTGATTGAATAGCTGGTTTTTTCTGATGGTTATTGCTTCATCATCCATTGATTCTATCACTCTTGGCTGTGTTTTTGCAGTGTCTTTCTGACTTTTATGCTGGCTTAAATGGTTTGTTGCAAGTCATTTAAATGATTTGATTAGGTAAACAAATTATTTAATTAAAAAAGGTAAGACGTTAAACATGGTTAGGCATGGAGCTGTTCTCTTGATTCTCTTCTGTACCCCAAGGAACTGCAATAATTAATTGGAGTGATCTGATCAACAGGGGATGGGTATTATTGTTGGCTGTGTTTTTGCCGGTTTTATGCTGGTTTAAATGGTTTGTTGCAATTCATTTAAATTCGATTAGGTAAACAAATGATTTAATTAAAAAAGGTAAGACGTTAAACATGGTTAGGCATGGAGCTGTTCTCTTGATTCTCTTCTGTACCCCAAGGAACTGCAATAATTAATTGCAGTGATCTGATCAACAGGGGACGGGTATTATTAGATTTAATAAAGGTGTTGTTTTATATCTGAGCTGAGTGATGATTTTCCCAGGCAAGAACAAATTTGAACTCTCTGCTAGCGCTTCAGATTATGGCAGTCTAACTGGGGCTATCCTGTCCCAACAGAATGAAGGAGAATCTGGATTGTCCCATTGGAAGGCAGAATTCCAAGCCTTCCAAGTTGTTGAGAGCTTATTTTCTGACAGGTTTCTTAAAGGTATCTATAAGTGCCACACACTCTGACCAGGATGGCCTAGGCTAGCCTAGTCATGTCAGATTTCGGAAGCTAAACAGAGCCCCGGTTAGTAATTGGAAGGGAATCCACCAAGGAAGTCTTGGGTTTGCTATGCAGAGGCAGGCAATGGCAAACCACCTCTGTTCTCTTACCTTGAAATCCTTACAGGATCACCATAAATTGGCTGTGCCTTGACACTGCCATAAGCTCCACATGGGGCTTGCTTAATGCATGCGTCAATCCACCTCGAGTTGGGTCTTCCTCTTTTTCTACTGCCTTTGACTTTCCCTAGCATTGTTGTCTTTTCTGGTGAGTCTTGTCTTCTCATGATGCGACCAAAGTACAATAGCCACAGTTTAGTCAGGAGTACAGAAATCAGTTACTCTGGAAGAAATGGCAGCTTGGGAGGGTGGACTCTATGGTATCCAGAGGTCATTTCGGGGGGGAACACGGGGGAACGCAGTTCCCTCGGGTGAGGTGCAGGGGGTGGGGCACATGACGAAGCCCCGCCCCCTGCTTCCGGCCGCCCCGCTTCCAGCCCTCATTCAGCCAGGAGGAGGCCGGAGAAGAGGGAGGGTAAGTTGCTTCCTCCCCACCTCTCCCCACCCCTGCCTGCCTGGGGCCAGGGAGGGCCTTGGCGGGGCTTCCTCGAACTCCCGCCGGCCTTGCAGGTCCACCGCCGGGCCCCTGATGTCAGGGGGTGTGGCATATGCTAATGAGTTATGCTAATGAGTTCCCCTAGCTCTTTTTCTATGAAATGACCCCTGATGGTATCCCACCTTAGATCTCTCCCCTTAGGGTCTCAAGGCCATGCTTGGTAGCTGGCAGGAGCTGGGGGGCAAGAGTTGGGGGAGTACCGGAAGTGATATCATATCACTTGGGTCAGCTTAGCCTAGCGGTTCCTTCGTATCTACATGATATCATATCACTCTAGGAATCCTAGAGCTACGTGATGTGACTAAAGGGTTTCCCCTGGAAGTAATGTCAAGCCTTGCACCTCACCAGCCTTTAAAAATTATTCTCCCATTGCTATTTGGGAGGCTGGCAAGTGGCAACCTTACCCCCAAACACTACCTTATGATAGCCTGCCTCAAATTTCCAGGAATTTCCCCAGAACTGATATTCAAATATTTTCCCTTGTGAAGGATCATCATGTGACATCAGGTATAGGGAGAAGACTACCAATGTTTCCAAAATATCAAGGTCAAATGGGAAGGGGAAAGTATGCCTACCTTTTTTCCCCTACTCGAGGGAATAATTAAAAATAGCATTTTGTAATATATTCCTTTATAATACAAGCAGATTCTGGGAGGAGGCCAAAACATCAGTCCTACAATGGTACAGAAATGTTACCCCCAGGTCAGAGAGAGCGAGAGAGGGAATATGATGTGGCTGTTAGAATGCTGGACTAAGGAGGCTTGGGTTCAAATTCCCATGCCCCATGAAGCTCCATATGTGACCCTGGTGCACGCACTCTCAGCCTCACTTTACAGGTTTTGTGCCTGGGTAAAATGCTTGAGGAATGACTGAACTCCTTGGAAGAACATGGATTTTAAAAATGAATAGCGAGAGAAAAGGATCCTGGTCTTCCAGATATTTCAGGCAAATCGTAGCTCTCTCTTTTTCTCTGTTCCAAATGGAAACTCCTGTTTTCTTATCTCTCGCACGCACACACACACACACACACACCCCTGTCTTCTCCTCTCTGCTTGAAGATGTCACTTTCTCCATCCTCTTATGGATACTTGAAGAGAACCATTGGGAGACCTTCTGCTGGTGCTCTCACGTTCCCCTTGCTTGCTCAATAGAGCGCGGGGAGAAAAATGGAGGGGGGCGGGTAAGTTGATTGAAGTTTGGAGGGAATTTCTAGAGTGTTGTGATGTCCTTGTCCTTCTGGGTAAAAATCTGGAAGCAATGTCACAGTGTTGATTGATGTTTTCCCTCCTTGTGCTCTGCTTCCAAAAACCTGCAGCAGTTGAGGGCAGAGTTTTGGCAATCCTAGGAGACCATCTCCTACCAATGAGCACCCACTGAGAAAATACAATCACTATGTTAACATTCTTTTGTCATATGCACTGGAGCTAGTCCTTTTTAGCTTAAGCGATTCAGAGTAATCAGACAAAAAATGGACAAAAATATTATATATTTAACCCAAATGTGAAAATCTCAGAAGCATAAAGGCGCCTCAAAAGAAAATTTCTTTTTGAAAGTGGAGAGAATAAGGTACTTTGCAAAACCAAGTCTCCTTGCTAGCCTTTCTTTAGCAAGAAGTATATTTCTGTCATCCAAACAGTAATTTAAATCAACACAAATGCAGCATTGTGTTGGAGCTGTTGGTTAAAATTACAACATACTGCTCCAAAGGGTGACTGCCTCTCCTACCCTATAAAAATGGAGATTGCTCATTTGCAGATGTTGATTCATTTAAATGTATGCAAATGTAAATTGCCTGGCACAGAGGATGAGCTATAGAAAATAGCTGACTAGAAAAGAGAGAGATCCTGGTGAGGTCCATTTAAAACTGTAGCTATTATAACAGCAGCCATTTCATTGCTGCCGAAAATGGAAACAATCAAAACTGTACAATGGCAGAATCAATTAATCAAAGCTTATTTCCCCCATGCTATCACCATTCCAATATTTGCAGAATAAAACACATAAAGTCTTATTACTATTGAGTTTCACCCCACAGCGTCAGACAAAATACTCTTTTGACAATTTACATACAAACAGAGGCAGACCAAATGTGAAAGGAGACAGAGGTCCTTTGCCTTTAACGGCTGAATGGAACAGGGATTTTGGCAGCCGCTGCATGTCATGCCGGGGTGAGAAAGGGTGTGTACACTCTGAAATTCGCTCTTCAATGCAACTACTGGAAGCAGGGCTGGCCGGAGGTGTTCCTGCGCCCCAGGCGAGCGCATATGCCAACTTCCTGGTGGGGCCTGGAGACCTCCCAGCTGGTGTGCGTCGCCTCGGGGCAGAACTTGGCTTGGCCACCCACTCACTCGCCTCACCTCGCCTCGCTCGCGCCACTCCCTCGCCTCGCCTCGCCTCGCTCGGTCCCTCACTTACCCGGCGAAGCGCCTGCTGCGCCTCCGAGGAGGAGGAGGGCGGGCATGTTGTGCGACTGGAGCACTGCTGCTGCTAGGGCTGGCTGTGGTCACCGTACCGCTCCCATCCAGTCCCCCTGGCAAGCCGAGCGGGGCGCGCACACGTCACCCTCCGCCTGGTGCACTCAGGTCTGGGTCACCCACTAGGCGAACTAGGCATTCACCTAGAGCATGGGTCGGCCCTTAGGGCGCGGGAGGAGAGGCAGGGGCAGCTGCAGGAGCCAAGTGCCACAGTGCCCCCTTGGGCCAGCCAGCCACCGGCGGCATCGCGGTGCCAGGAAGCACCACTACCCTCCGAGGCCTCCGCTCCGCCTCCCATGCCCACCCACCTTCCTACCTCCCTTCCCTCCCTTCCGCACCACAGTCGGCACCCCAGGGGGGGTCTCAGAGCCGACCTCTTGCCTGGATTCGGAGAGGCCACCCCCAACCAATTGCAGCCTTTCCCCAGATTGCGCCGCCCGCTGCTGCTTGCCCCAATGGTGCTGCTTCTGCTGGGGAAGACGACAGCACCGGGATGGGGCTGGCTGCCGGCGTCCCCTCCACCGCCCTCCCTCCCTCCGCGTCGCAGCACTGCCCCGGTGGAAGAGGAGGAGGCCCGGTGGCCGCTTCACTGGCAAATGAAGGGGGGTGAGGGAGGGAGGGGGCCAGCAGCCAAGAGGCAGGGCCGGAGGGGGGGACGGGGCTGTGCAGAGGGGCATCGTGGTACCCGTGGCATGGATTGGGGTCACTCAGGGGGGCTGGCCTGCCCGCCCCCCGCAAGCTCTCTTGCCTCCCCGCCCGCAATGGGAGGTGTCACCGTGTTGAGGGTTCTGAAATCTACAGTAATTCGCCAGGTGACTCCATCCGCTTTAAGGACGGGCCAAAGTGGGGCGTTGCAGATAGACTGCATGGGGATTATGACGTCCCAATGGATGAGTCCTTGTATAGTCTTGGCAATTCCTTCCTCGGCTTCTACCATTTTTCTTTACCAATGCAAAGACCATGAGGATTCATGGTTTTGTGACTGTCACAGCTTTAGGTGGTTTGGGCATGGGACTGATCCTTTTGGTTAGAGAGGTGGTGCCCGTGTTCCCGCATCGGTAGGTGGCGGGCTCTCCTTCTTTGGAGATTTTCAAACAGAGGCTAGATGGCCATCTGACAGCAATGCAGATTCTGTGAACTTAGGCAGATCATGAGAGAGAGGGCAGGAAGGGTTGCCTCAGAACTTAGTTCTTGTGGGCCTGTCTTACACACCCAGGGGAAATGCTGATCGCCACTTTGGGGTCAGGAAGCAATTTTTCTCCAAGCCAGTTTGCCTGGTGGTTCTGGAGGGTTTGGGGGATTTTTTTGTCATCTTCTGGGCATGGAACAGGGGTCACTGGGGGTGTGGGGAGGAGGTATTTGTGAATTTCCTGCATTGTGCAGGGGGATGGACTAGATGACCCTGGAGGTCCCTTAAGGAGTCTTGGTAAGAGCCAATTCAGCAGCATGCCCAGCTCAGGGGCTGTCAGTGGGGCTGTCAACACCATTTGGCAAGGGAACCATGCAACAGCTGGCGCCCACAGGGCTCCCTGGGGTTTGCTACTTCCTGATTACTCCCCCGCAGGCAGGCTGGGGATGTGTTGTTCATCGGATGGCAGGCAGGTCACCCAATTCAAGACCCGTTCCTATGCTGCACCAGTGCTCCTGAGGTGTAATCAATAAAAGCTGTGGCTGCTTTGTTTCTCCAAATCTGTGTGGTCTGTTTCATTTCCTCCCCTGTGCCCCTCAGTGCCCCTGAGCCCACAAGTATCAGGAGGTAAGTGATGTGAAACACCTTTACCTGAGACCCTGGAGAGCCACTGCTAGTCTGAGTAGACAATGCTGACATTGGTGGACCAAGGGTCTGGTTCAGTATAAGGCAGCTTCATGTGTGTTCATATGTAATTCCTTGAATTCAGATGTCTCAATACATTTGGGCTATATCAAAGACTTTTTAAACCTAGAACTCTTCAATCTCAGCTCCTTCCACAAGGGGCGAGGGGAGGGAACGTAAAACTTGAGAACAACCAAACCGGAGGCTGTTCACTGTGTCACAGACCTTGATAAACAAAGTTATCAATAGAATAAGCTGCATAGCTTCAAAAGCGATGAGTGCAAAAGCGAGGCATCCATGGTCGCAACGTCAAGTTACTGTAGGAGTCACAAAAATAAACACTACGTGTTCCTCTCATATCTAAAGCACCCATTCATTATTATGACAGATGGGAAGGTTCATGAAACATTGCTCTTTTGATTCATTCCACTGTACCTTACCAGAAGCTGATTAAAAGGTGTAATTGTAAGGTGTTGGGTGTATTTTTCAGCTAATGAGATTTGTACAAAACTGTAATACAGTCAATTTGTTTCCTCCCCTGCTTACATTCAGTTTGGGTAAAGGCTATCTTCTGATCCCTTCTTATTGCTCTAGTAAGCTGGAAAAGGAGCCGGCCTGCATTAGAGCTAATCAAAATACTTCACTTCACTTCCCATTTGACAGGCTGCAAATGCTGGTGACAGAAAAGCTTTCAAACACCATCCATCTAGAACAATGGATGGTGGATTTAAAAATTCCCAAACAAATATTAAAGTACTCTCAATAAGTCTACACTTGTTGGAGTTACTGCATCAAATCAGTTCTTATTTTTCTTTGAATTTAATGATAGTTTCTGACATCTTTCTTTGTGGGTTGGGGCTCCATATGATACACCAACTATGGCTCATGTTGGCCCTGTCCACACAAGGGGTTTTGGGCCGGGGGTGGGCCGGATCGGGCTGGAGCAAACGGGCGCAATCCCACTGCAACATCTGGGCAGCGTTGCGCACCCGTCCCTAATCCGGCCCTTCCCCCTACCGAGGTGGTTCATCCACGACGGCCGCATTAAGGCCGGCCATGCGATCGACGGCCCGTCTGTCTGCCGGCACATTCCCGGCTCCTGCCTGAACTGCGCATGCTCAGACATGCGCAGTTCGGCGCAGCTCATGTTGATGAGAGACAGAGGAGGCTGTAACACATCCGATTCATCCAATGAAGCTGATGGGCAGTAGATTCAGGAAAGACAAAAGGAAATACTTCTTTACACTGAGAGTGATTAAAATGTGGAATTCGTTGCCAGAGGATATAGTGATGGTGACAGGAATAAACAGCTTTAAAAGGGGGTTAGATAGATTCATGGAGGATTGGTCTATCAGTGGCTACTAGCCATTATGACTGAGGGTAACCTCCACATTCAGAGGCTCTGAACCTCTGCATCCCAGAGCCAGGAGATGATTGGCCACTGTGTCAGACAGGATGCTGGACTAGATGGACCACTGGTCTGATCCAGCAGGGCTCTCCTTATGGTTATTGTATAAGCCTTTATTTGGTTAGTAAATTCAAACTGGATTTTAAAATGTCCAATACAGATAGTTTTTGTCAGGGAGGAGAGAAAGCAGCACTAATTTCCACTGAAATTATGGGCAAAATGTCATGTAAGATGAAGCAAAAGCTGACGTGACCTCAGAGCAGGATAATCTTCATGTGGCAGGTACATCTCTAATGGTGATCAGCAGCATTAATGTCTCTGAGAGTGGGCCTTATGAATTGCAAAATGCTATGCGGTAATAAAGATATTGGATGTTCTGATCTTCTGGAAGACAAGTGCTGCATTAGGTTTCCAGCTGGTTACAATCCAGAAGGAGAAATCAGGAATTTACTCATGCCTCATATCTCCTGAAACATTCCTTTAAACTATAGGTTTTAGATAATAAATCCTGCCCTTTCCTTAGTAGGCCATAAAGAGACTTATAAATATGCTGTGCTAACCTGAAACAACTTATCACCCATAATGATAAACTACTTAACAGTAACATGGACTCTGGCTCCAAGGCCTGCAACAAACCAAGATGCCAACTGTGCTCTCATATAGATCCTAGCAACACTATCAGTGGACAGCAACATCAGCCATACCATCTCAGGTTCATTCTCCTGCTCATCCTCTAATGTGATTTATGCCATCATGTGTCAGCAATGCTCTTCCACCCTCTACACTGGACAAACAGGCCAGTCCCTTCGACAGAGAATTAATGGACATAAGTCTGACATTAGAAATCACAACATTCAAAAACCAGAGGGTAGACATTTTAACCTTCCAGAACATTCAGTTGCTGAGAGTAGCAGTTCTCTTACAAAGGAATTCCAAAGGAAGATCAGAAAGAGAGACTGCTGAACTGCAACTGATAATGAAGCTCAAGAGTCCAAGTATCTACTTGGACTTAATCGAGACCTAGGTTTCCTGTCTCATTACCAATACTGATTTCTCCACACCTACTACCCCTCTGGTCACACCTAATCCAATCATGCCTGCTATTGTCATTCACCTGCTATTGTCATTTGCCTGCTAATGTCATTTGGCATCTGAAATCACTCCACTTTCCAAAATATAGGACAGATGGACTCCCATTCTAGCTGTATCTGAAGAAGTGAGCAGTGACTCATGAAAGCTCATACCCTGCCACAAATTTTGTTAGTCTTGAAGGCGCTACTGGACTCTTGCTCTTTTCTACTGCTACCGACAGACTAACATAGCAATCCATCTTGTTCTGGATGAAGTTATATTATGTTTACCTAAGAAGACCCCAGTATATTCCTAAGTGGCAGCATCATCTTCAGGAAGCAGACCAGGTTTGCCAATGTTTGAAGGGGTATAGGATCTTTATGCCAGCCCTACAGGACCATAACTAGAGATATTACTCTGTACAGCCGTGGGTGGAGTTGCCGAAGAATTTTGCCTAGTTTGAAGCTAATTTGGAGGTTCTTCTTTTATACAATTCATCAGTTTCTTCCAAAGTTTAGATATCTTTCCATCCATTCTTGGAACAATAAGGGACTGTCACTGCATAGACTGAGAGCTGAAGGTACTTCCCTTAGTTGATATTTGCATTTTTTGTATTGTTGACATTTCTATGAAGTTGGTACAGTTTGAAGATCCTTTTAAAAATATTATTTTTTAGAAATGCAAGTTGGTTTGTCCCTTTCCCTGTGGATCCTGTAACCAACAGAGTCAAGTTTTTCATATCTGCCAATCCCCTTTGTACCCAGGTGGTCTGGTAGAAAAGGCCAGCAACAGCCAATCAGTGTGCTCAGAACCTTCAGAGGGAGAAATGGGAGAGTGGGCAGAGGGAAAAAGAGCCATTTAACTGGGTTGGGGGTTTTTTGTGTAGAGAAGTTTTAGAAATCTCTTCAGCAAGTTAGATATTTTGGCTGTATTTCCAGTCACTTCCGGGGAAGATGGCTGTTTAAAGTAGTAGCCTAGAGTGGCCCACACTGGTTGATGGTTCTCTTACATAGTGTTTCTGGTATATTTGAAAGCTACAGGGCAGACTAAGGTCCGCATTTAACCTTTATAAAAACTTAAGTCTTACAGTCGGAAGTAGTCTGGCAGTTACTGGCGTTCTCTCCATTCAGAAACACAGTATATATAAAACCTGAAAAGAACCTGTAGCTCCATATCTCACTTTATCCATACGTTGTATAAAGCTGATCTTAAGCATCTATAGGCCCCGGTCACACGGGCCGGATATTGCGGGGGGGGGAGGCGTGGCTAATTGCCCTGGCGGAGTTTGATCCGCGATTACGCAATCAGACGCACCAGTGGCACACCACGGGTCCTTCCCTCAGCGCCGGCGGGTAAACGAGGGACCGGAGGGGAATGCCGCGCGCCGGCGCGATCACACCACGGGCGTCTGGAGGCAGCCCGTGGCAAACGTTTACTAGTACCTTGGAGGTACTAGTTTTTTAACTCGCATTGTCGGTGGTAAGCCACAGGTGCGCTCCACTTCCCAGATGTTGGGGTGTGATCGCGCCCGGATAATCCGCCCACTATCCGTGCCTCTCCCGCGGCAGCTTTGCCGTGTGACCGGGGCCATAATTTACTTTCCCTTTGCAGTAAAATAAACCTGTTTCTTGTTGTTTCAAAAATCTTTTTTCTTTTTTGGTAAATCTAGAGCAGACAAGGTTAACCTGGGGTTTTACCAAGAAAGGGCAGAGTGTGTAGCTTCGACACTCCATCACAACTTACCTCAGGGGTGGCTAGCTGTGAACAGTGCCAAGCACTGACAAGCTGGTAAATAAATATTTCTTTGACTTCTTTCTAAGCTGTGCTTGGCGGTGTGATGGAGAAGTGTGGCATAAGCAGTATTCCTCCATTATTCCCCAAAGCAATACATGCTACCATCAAGAGGACAGTAGCACTATACTCGGTGGGGTCTTTTCCCACCAAAAACGTATTAGTGCCATCTCTTGCCACCCCGACTTCTCACAGATCCTATCCTTTCCAAGGCAGGAAGCAATTCAGAAAAACAGAAGAAAACACACATGAAAACAAGATCTCCAATCAAAGCCATTACACAGTTGCTTAATCTTGGTCTTTGAGACTCACCTTTCACAAGAAAGGGTCAAGTTTTGATATATTTGGGGGGACCGGGAGTGAGTTTTAAAAGTGTAGGATGTTCATGAATAACACCTCTCTATTATTTCCTGTCAGCACAATAAACATTGTGCCACTTGACTCTAAATTTGTTCTAGCACAATCATTGGTTTGATTTGATGATAGGAAAGGTATCCTGTCAATATTATTATTCCCTATCACTTTCCTGTTCCCTCTGACTTGCAGCTCTGTCAGGCAGCCATATACCAGATTAAGAAAGAGAAATGGACACTGCAAAACGTCATGAATTTGTTTTCATTATAATTATGACAATAGTAAATGAGGCTATTTACTATATTTATTGCTTTTAAGCATGAGGAAGACAATGTATCTTTACTCTCAGTGAATCTTAGCTTGAATCCTTCCCAGAAGTTTTTTCCAGAGGTCGGATAAAGGATTGAGCTTGGCTGAAATCTGAGGGTTTTGGGAAACATCTTCATTTATGT
The DNA here is from genome assembly GCF_001447785.1 of Gekko japonicus. NCBI lineage: Eukaryota > Metazoa > Chordata > Lepidosauria > Squamata > Gekkonidae > Gekko > Gekko japonicus. The sequence continues at coordinate 1,191,357 of NW_015173134.1, forward strand.
AAGACATCAGTGAGCCTAGGAAACAAATAGTAAAAGGAATAATGCTTAAATAAAATGAATTAGCCTCAGAAGTCCCTCTTATTCAATTAGTTGGAATGAAGAATCACTGTCCCCTTTTTTCCTCTCAACATGAAAGTGATGAAAGCCTTTTTCTGTGGTGTACATTTGATCCAGGCAAAGGTTTTCTTGAGGGAACACTAAAACATTTACCTCCTGGCAGGCTGAGGAAGGAGAAAGAGACCTGAGCCAGGAATTGACAATGGCTAAATAATGGGATGTTCTCACCGCCTTGGAGTGTAACATAAACAAAATTACCACGTTTCCATAGAGCTGAGGGTGCCTCACTAGTTTTAAATAAAGTTTGAGTCCATTGGCGATTTTTGGATGAAGAAAGTTTTATTCAAGGTGTAACACCTTGAACAAAACTTTGTTGGTCTTAAGGGTGCCACCAGACTCAAACTTTGTTCTGCTGCTGTTTGTTCTGCTGCTTCAGACCAACAGCTACCCACCGGATTCTAGTCTTAAATAGCACAGGCTTGGTGCCTGGTGGAAACTGAAACCAAGCCTTCTCCATGTCATGCTCCAAGTTATCTGCAGGACTATATATGTCACATAAACGGAGATATATTTGGGATTAGGAGTGTGCATGCAGCCTATACAGAGGCAAAAATAAAATCCAAAAAACATTTTTTTGGTATTTTCCAGATTTTTTTCCAGATATTTTTTCAACTGGATATAAAGCCCAGTATTTATTCGACTATCCGAAAATGGCCACCCTGAAATATTCAGGATTTTTCAGGATTGCCGGATAGCTGAAGGTAAAGGGTGTTTAGATGGATGCAGTGCTTTTAAGCACCTTCCAGATGAACTTTGAGACTGCGAGCCCTTTAAATGCCTTCTGAGTTCACTCACAGATTGGGGCAGCTCTGTTGGGCAGCCCAGTTTAAACCGGGCTGCGCAGCAGAGCCTGTGGGGAGGACTCTTCCTGCAGGATTGACTCCTGGGCGGGCTCTGGACCCCCAAAAATTCAAGAATCCCGAATATTTACTGAATTCAAATACCATACTAGTATTGGGATTTGGGAATATCAGGAAATACCGATACTGATGGGGTTTTTTTATACACCCCTATCTGAAATTTTGACTCTATCTGCATAGTTATTTCCATTGGTTCATATTTGTAGTTTGTTCTCTTTTTAAAAACAATCTCTGTCTCTCTCTCTGTGGTTACTAAGGTTGTATAGTTGTAGGGATGTTTTAAGTTGCTGTCTTTCTGTTCATGGATACAGTTTCATGTCTGGGGGAAAAGGAGAGATGTGGTGTTTGACAACTCTGTTCCTTCAATCCAGGCCAGTGTTTTGACTGCCCTAGTCCACTCCAGGACTTGGTGTGGGCAGGAACAGGAAGAAAGCAAGTTGTACTCACTGTAGCTCCAGACATAGAAAGAAGTGGATGTTTAAGTGTTCTCCTGTTTGAAACTATGCTGTCTCCTTATTTTGATACCTAGCATTAAGAACACAACATTACCTTCAGTTACACAGTGAAGATCTTTGTGTTGTTGTGGCAGCAGCTGCCAAAACAATGTTTTTAAAAATCTGTAAAGGTAAAAGGTAAAGGTTCCCTTGCTCGAAAGCCAGTCAAGTCCGACTCTAGGGTTGCAGTGCTCATCTCCGTTTCAAAGCCGAAGAGCCAGTGCTGTCCGAAGACATTTCCGTGGTCATGTGGCTGGCATGACTAAACACCAAGGCGCACGGAACGCTGTTACCTTCCCACTGAAGTGGTACCTATTTATCTACTTGCAATTTCTTGCTTTCGAACTGCTAGGTTGGCAGGAGCTGGAACTAGAGACGGGAGCTCACTCCGTCATGCGGCACACTCGGGTCTCAAACTGCTGAACTACCGACCTTCCACAGCCTGCAGTTCAGCATCTTAACCACTTGAGCCACCTCAGCTCAATCAAATCTCCAGTGGCCAATCAGAAGACTTGCTGGGCAAAAGCCCCACCTGGCCCTGGCCCTTTCTAAAAGCACCTTCTGGGGGCCAGAAAAGATATTAGTGCCATGTTAAGGACCCCAGCTCTACTTACTATAGTATCTTGGCTGTTTTTAAAATATGGGAAGATTTTTTACCAAGCGTCACCAAGGGTCAACACTGTGATATCAGTGTGCTGAAGAAACCTGACTTAAAACCCCTACTTAACCATCAAACCCTACTTAACCATCAAGCCATCAAACCCAAACTACTATCGGTCAACCTAAGTTACTTCACAGAGCTTTTGTGAAGAAAAAACTCCTGTTTGTGGTGACTTGAGTTTTTATAGAAGGAAGATGGGAATACAAAGGTAAAAACCCTCCGAGAGGAAATGATACAGCACTGCCTTTCTGCATGAAGTGCTCTTCAACCGGCCCAGCAGTCTTTTGCAAACAAGTGTGTGCACAATGGAAAGGAGAGGAGCGGGCTTCAAATGCATCAGCTCAACTGGCAACAGCTGCACATTCCAAAGCAATAATGACTGGGGCTTCTCACAAAGGATAGTTATGGGGGGAGGTTCTCCGATTACATGCTTTTATTACAAGCAATTCAAACATGTTTCATTACTACCTTGACTTCATCAGGGTTAATTAGAATGCCCTGCAATAATTGCATGGGAAAAGAAATATATACCGGCAGCACCCAAAGACATCCCAAATTGCAATGAGTTTCAATTCTGTGGAAAGCAAATGAGGCACTCTAAGGTGCTCGTGGCAAACATTTGTCAAGAAATGTTAATGAAATTGTAAAATGCAGATATTGTGCCCATGCTAGAGCAAAGCAGAAATATTCTGAAGGCAAATTAAAAGATTCTGTTTTTTAGACTTCGGTTGCAGCTAGACACTGGAGGTAAAGCTGAACTGGCCCATTTCCTTTTCACATAGATGTTCCACCAGAGCCTCTCCCCTACCATGCATGGGTGCATGAATCCACAGACATGGTAGCAAAAAGTAGAGAATCAAAACCATTGACCAAAATCTCTTTACAAAGTAATGGAACAAACAACATTTGCTCTTCCCTAGATGAAAGCCATAGCAGAAATAAAATATGATGGAATTTCAGCAGTAGGGCAAGATTTTCCATGGGCTTTTTCAGATGCTTGTAAAAGGAAAGGGGAAAATGTCTCAGGAGAGACTATTCACATCCCTAGTTTCAGCAAAAAGAGCCAATAAAATCCCCATGCAAACCGCAGCTAGCATAAGATCAAGTTTAGGGTGTAGGATGATGAGTGCCTGGGAAACCTGGCTTTGAATCGCCAAGGCAAGAATTTTGTTGGGCCAGTCACTCTCTCATCACATACATCACAAAGTTGTTGTGAGGATTAAATGGAGGAAAGGAACATGATGTACACTGCTCCAAGTTCCTTGGATGAAAGGGGGGGGGTTAAATATACTACATAAATAAACCCTAAAAGGGCAAGTTTGGGGAAGCTTTCATTCCAGCAATCCAGATTTCTTTGAAGTTGATGAGTTTCAATGGGAACATCATTCTGTAATTGTAAAACATGACTTCGCCATCCTGAATGTTCTAATTTCAATGGGATTTTGCTGCAAACTAACACAATTGTATTCAGGGTGGGAGTGTCAGAGAAGCACAGCATCGATATTTCACCTCTCTCTCTTTTTTTTACATTCAACTTCAGCCACAAAACTGAAATAATGATCAATGCTGCAGTTGTTTGGCAAACACATTCCAATCTGCTAATCCATATTTGACAGATGCCTGCTGGCAGTGTCTGTTTTCATGCTATGCTGTCCAGGAAGTTGCCACAGATTTATCACAAGCAGCAGCTTTGAACCCAAATCCTCAATTAGCATAAAATTACTATAATCTAAACCACAGTCATCGTAGCCGACAGCATTTTATTCAAGATGACTGACTGACTGTTAGAGTGCAAGCAGCATCAACCAGTCTGCCTAATAGCCCAAATGAGAGATTGTGGTATGAACATGCCTTTTAACACAAAACACCACAATTAACCACTTTAGAATCCTTTCTGTGGTACAGTGTCGTTTGTATGGCGAAATGACAGGACTGCAATCTGGAAACCCCTTAATAATGGCAACATATTTCCCCCTCCCCAACATAAGTTCAAACTTTCTTGTCCTAGTGATCAGAAACTGAAATCAAGTGGGCATTCCTCATCAATGTTACCAAATTGCACTGGTAACCAATTTGGAAATCCCAAAATCTCATTTTTCCAGAATTGTATAAGGTCCCAGGTCCCGATTTTCCCTTCCTCCCTCCCCCCCCCTTTGAAAGACTCTCTGTGGTTTCAGTGTTCTGTACCTCCTGGACCATATTCAGTCCTCATAAGCCCAGTTTAGAGTTACATGTTGATGGGGTCCGAACTGGCAGAGACTGACCAAGAGAGAGATCTTGGAGTCGTAGTAGATGACTCACTGAAAATGTCGAGACAGTGTGCGACTGCAGTAAAAAAGGCCAACGCTATGCTCGGGATTATTAGGAAGGGAATTGAAAGTATCATAATACCCCTGTATTATACAGCGAGTATCATAATACCCCTGTTTAAATCGATGGTGTGACTTCGTTTGGAGTACTGTGTACAGTTCTGATCACCACACCTCAAAAAGGATATAGCATTGGGAAAAGTGCAGAAAAGAGCAACTAGAATGATAAAAGGGTTGGAACACTTTCCCTATGAAGAAAGGTTAAAGCATTTGGGCTCTTTAGCTTGGAGAAACGACAGTTGAGGGGTGACATGATCAAGGTTTATAAGCTTATGCATGCGATAGAGCAGGTAGAGAAAGAAGTACTTTTCTCCCTTTCTCACAATACAAGAACTTGTGGGCACTCAATGAAATTGCTGAGCAGTCGGGTTAGAACAGATAAAACAAAGTACTTCTTCACCCAAAGAATGATTAACACATGGAATTCACTGCCACAGGAGGTGGCGGCTACAAGCATGGACAGCTTCAAGAGGGAATTGGATAAACATATGGAGCAGAGGTCCATCAGTGGCTATTAGCCACAAGGTATAGATAGGAACTCTCAGTCTGGGGCAAGTGATGCACTGTATTCTTGGTGCTTGGGGGGGCAACAGTGGGAGGGCTTCTAGTGTCCTGACCACACTGGTGGACCTCCTGATGGCACCTGGTATTTTTGGCCACTGTGTGACAGAGTGTTGGACTGGATGGGCCATTGGCCTGATCCAACATTGGCTTCTCTTATGTTCTTACTTTACCAAGTCATATTTTCTCAATAATCCCCCAGATATTTATGTGGGTAGCAAGGTTTTATTGCTGCCAAGAGTGGCACAGGGGGGCAGCTACTGTACTATTAGATATAGTGATATGTTCCATTCTCTTATACTAGGAATGAAAAGATTCTGCAATCTAAAAATTAATTGACTGGGAAGGGGCATTTGTCCCTGTATCAAATTCTATTGCCCCCAGGGTCAGCAGCAGGGGGAAAATATGTAGGTTTGCCAGTCCACAGGCCACAACCCCTTGGAGAGAATTTGGAGCAGAGCCTGGTGTGTAACATGTCAATGTCACTAACATTTAGAAAAACTCTATGGTAAAACCATAGAGTGCTGTAAATGCTAAAGTGCCTATTGCATAACTTCTAGAAGACATGACACTAGTATGCACTCCATCACCACCCTCTTTTCCTCCAGCCAGCAACGGTGGTTTCCCACTGTAGCAGGAGGCCTGGGATCCTCCATAAAGATGATACGAGACCACAGAGACCTTCCCATCTCCATTTGTGCTCTAATTACTTGTATGACTTGGACTGCTTGGAAATGCAAGCTGTTGGTACTTGGTTATCCATTAATCTTTCTGTCCATTCTATGTGAATGTAGGAATTACTAAGAAATGGGACTAATTCTGTAAACCGTGGATAGTTGGGGTACCCAACCCCTCCCCCAGGTGTCTGCCCTCTGCCATGCTGGAGGCCCTAAGAGGAGCTACCAGGCCTCAGAATGAGGGCAAAAGGGCTTACTTCACCTGCCTTGATACCTCTGACTGGAACCACACAAATCTCTCTCTGTGCCATGTTCAGTTTCCAGCTTCCTCTTCCTCCCTGGCCTCAGCATTCTGTGCCCCCTCTTATAGTCCACCATGTCCCTCCCCCTTCCCTCCCTGCCTCCTGGAGTGGTCCCTTCCCCTGCTTATTTGCCTCTCCCCCTTCCCCATTGGCCATAGGGATGGGTCTTCTTATGAATGTGGCCATGCCCCCTTGTTCTGGCCTCCCCAGGCCATCCCTGTGATCAGCTATCCCAGGGGTGTGACCCAGTGTTGGAGGCTCCAGCTGCCACTTCCTTCCCTCGTCAGGATTTCAGGTTAGTGAAGGCCAGTCTGTCAGCTTCCCTTGTCCCTTCCTCTCTGGGCATGGTGCTCTTTTGCAGGGTTGGGCTTGGCCCGGGCCCCCTCCCGCCTGCCGTATCTCTGGCTCTTGCCTTGGGGCCTCTGTCCACACACCCCATTGTATCGAACTGGGTAGGGGTTGTGGGGCCCCACGAGGTGAGGCGCCATTGTAGTGTGGGTGGTGGGGTGTCCGTGGACACATTGTGCCATGGTTCACGACTTGTCGAGTTGGGCCTCGCCTGCTCAGTCTGGGTCCATGCCCCTGTTGCCTTTTCCCCTTAGCTACTGGGGTAGTCCAGGCATGGGTCCATTCCCGGACAACCCATATAGAATGTGCATTGTAAATTATGAACTGCAGGTTATTCTCATCTAAATGAGCCACTTCATAATGGTGGGTATCAATCCACCAGTGATAGGAATAATCATAAACTGCCAGCCCAGAGCCAGAAAACCACAAAAGGGTATGGGTAGAGGAAGGAAGGAAGGCAAACATTCATAGACCTAATTTCTGAGACTGTCAGTGCAATTCTAAAAATACTTTCCTGGGAATAAACCTTGTCAGGACCCAGTCATGTTAGTGCCCGTATTTGCATGTGTTCATGTGTCTGAGTGGGGACTTTCCCTGCCCTTGTCTTCGGTTCTGCCACCACCCAAACTGAACTCAGCCTATCATTTTTACTAGCAGCTTGTGGCACCAGTAAAAGGTGCTCTATGCATGTGCAGAGTGCAGACTTTCCCAATTCCTACTCTTCTCTCTGTGTGTGCACGCGTACATATTTAACAAGCAACCAAGTGTGTGGGAGGCATTTGAACACAGCAGTCTGCTTTCTTAAAAAGGAAAAGGACTTTTATTTACTACAGCTGAACCATCTAGGGCATGTTACACAAGGGGAAATGAATATCATACACGTAGGTTATAGCAGATCTAAGGAAAACAAAAGAGAACACATTTGGTCTAGCTCAGGGATACAATCATTACCACAGCATCCCTTCTTTGGAACATAGCTGGAACAAATGCTGATCCGCCTAGTGTCTAAACAACATTAATAGATTACTCAGATCTTTTAACACTTCCTGCCCCATTTGGCTGGAAGTTTCCTTGCCCTATCCAGAGTTTGACATGGCTGGAAGTTTCCTTGGCCTATCCAGAGTTTGGGCGTCTCTCCCCTTGTGGGACTGTAGTCTCCTGTCTCCAATCACCATGGGCCTCGTGTCTCACATGTTTTATTGCCCAGCTCGTGTTTTGAAAATAGATGTCCATCTCACCCTTCCTGGCAGCTTGGGCAAATGGTTATCTCTGCGCAGAAACTCGTCTCCACATTGCTGACATTTTTAGCATCTTATGGCCTGTTTTCCTGAGAAAGTGTTGTTTCCCAGAGCTTTGGGGACCCTTGGTAAACTTCAAAGCACCTTACATCTCTAGGGTTGCCAGCCTCCAAGTGGTGACTGGAGATCTCCTGGGTTTGGGTGAATGGGAACAAATGACATTGTGTGGACTGAGGCTTGAACTCTAGCACACACGTACACATTAGCCTTCCATAGTCTGCCCAGAGTGTGTGTGTGTGTGTGAATGCAGGCTAGTAAAGAATTTTTTTCATTTCTCAGAGATTAGTGGAATCCTTCGCCTAACATCCTCAGCAGTGGTTTTGCATCGGCCACAAGTATTTATGATAGGCGATGATGGGAAGGGATCTTTCCCTTGCTGTCTGCTTTGGCAGTCTGCTGTTTGTTGTGAAACTCTTCTGAGAATAGGGAGAGCATCACAAGTAGATGAGACACAGGGCTGCAGTGATGAGGAGGAAATTGAGTAAAATCTCCCCTTTTACCCTCTTCCATTCACAGACTGTGTCTGTCAAACAGATAAAAAGAGATGATTTTTATTGAAACAAGGGGAAGGGGGAGAAAGGTCACTTCTGTCACATTCTGTGAGCTCTTCTGGTAGACCAAACCCTACTTTCTTATGTGTCATGATGTAGCCTAGAGGTGCTACCTTAACCCTAGGGTAGTCCCAACAACAGGGGCACCACACTTTCTATCCTGAGCCAGAGATCCAGAAACCCAGACCAAGGAAGGCACTCCTGGTTCTGAAACAGAGCAAGCCATAACTCTGCAAAAAGGGATTTCATACTCAGGTTTCACACAAGGCAGACCTCCAAGGCCATAGCCAATGTCCCCCTCCACCCAGAAGTTATGCATATGAAACAGTGGCAGTTCCACCAGGTTAAGTATCTGCATTACTAAAGGCTATTTAAAGACCACATAGCCCTTTCTATCTCCAGAACTTTACCTAGCCCTTTTGTGTGACCCCATGCCTATGTAAGAGTCCTCTGTCTCCAAGCCTCTTTCCTGCTCCATCCCTCAGAATCCCTCAGGATACCATGATAAATCAATCATACACTGAAATGTTTAGCGATCCTTCCTGGCACTAATCACAGACTCATCTCCCACCTTTTGTCTATACTTGGGAACCTTTTCAAACTACCCTGACTGGACCATTAATGGTCAGAAAAACCCATTCAATTAGCCACCCGGCACCTGGCTGATTTAATCAAGGCGATTGTTAAGCCTGCCCCTGCCCCTGCCCCTCTGGAATGTCACTGGTTACATCCAGGTCTGGCTCCTCCTGATACCACACCCCCTGGGACCCAGGATTGGCCCAGGTAATCTTTTTTCCTTATCTGAGACAAGCCCCTGAAGTCCTCCCGTTGGTCAGCATTGTTTCCCAAAGTCTATATCCGTCCATGCACACACACACACCATTCTCTCTCTTTCTCTGCCCCCCTCATAGTGCATAACGCTGGCCGTTGGCGCTATTTTCTTCAAGGACTTCTGCACATCTAGACAGGTAATATTACCCAGTAACTGACCCCTCTATTCACTATCAATCACCTCTGCTTTCTTAGTTCTGTATTGCTTGCTCTTTTGAATGTTTAATGTGCTTTTAGTTAGGGAAATATTGTAATAAAAACTATTTAATATAGTCTTCAAATCTGGAGTTTTCCTACTGTATACAAGTGGTGTGCGATTCCCTCTGGCCTATCCTGCTGCATAGCTAACTTCCCCAAACAACAAGGCAGGCCATTGGTGGTAACATTGACAACTAGCTGTTGAGGAAGTTTTTCTTGTTGAGCCATACCCAGATGACAGCAACTTGTAGCAGTGTGTTTTAGGCAGCCCAAACCAGATTAACTGCCTCCGCATTAATATTCCTGAGGAGTTGCATTCTGATCAAAGAAGATCAATTAAAGCCATTAAGAGAGAAATGCATGCAGCAGCACTGAAGAGAAAGAAAATTCAGTATAACTATATAAGCACAGTGGTTCAGGCAGTTTGAGTACAAAGTTAATTGTGGAGATGTAGAAAATCCACTTTTCCTTGGGGGAAAATAAATATGCCAGTCCAAAAATGCAGAAGAAGGCAAAGGCAAGAATACTAGTTATGTCTAGTGTGCTATTAAATTGAGAGAGAGCAATGAGTAGTTTTCCAGGAAATTGAATGATGAGGAAAATGTACGGTTGAAGCAGCGAGATGGTAATAAAGAGTAGATGTTTAAAAAGAAAATCAGTGAAGGAATCCATGTGAAAAGAATGACATTTTTGCCCATCACAAGGGATTATATCAGACCAGTGATTATATCAGACAAGTGAAGGAGGCAGGTTCTCTGGGCTCATGAGGAAATGGGAGGGAATTCGAAATAGGGTGGACACGGAGTGGACATTGGCTGGGGAGGAAGAACTTAAGTGTCCTGACAGGCAACCAGGCCAGGGAGAATTCACAGGTCAGCAATCTTCTTGGAAGTAGACTGGGTAGGGTTGCCAAGCCCCCCAGTTTGCCAGGGGTCCCCTGTTTTGCCAGGGGTCCCCCGCCCCCAACACCCACAGCCACCCATCTCTCTCCCTTTAAGTGTGTGGAACCCGTGTTTCCTCCCAAGCCAGATCTCCGCAAGCTTGCAGGGAAATGCCAGCTTTGTGCTCTTAAAAGGGAAATGCGGCTGCTTTTAAAGGGGAAACGCCGGCTCATTTAAGTGCAGGGAACTGCTATTTCTGGAGATCCGGCGCACAGGAGGGTGGGGGGACGGTGGACATCCCCAACATGACGTCATCACATCGGGAATGCCCCGCCCCCTCCAAGAACGCCCCCAAAGTCCCCCGCTGGGGGTGGAAGATGGACTTGGCAACCCTAAGACTGTGGGAGAAGGAGAAGAAAACCAGGCGTTGTTGAACCCCATTCCCTCAGTCTGCATTTTGAACGAGAGTGCGAGGCTGAGATCCTGCATTCCCTACTGACTCTAGTAGCAGTCGTTCACATCAGTCCCACACCTGCAGTCTGAAGTGATACAGTCAAGAAACAGGTTTACAGTTAATTTGCTGTTTGCAAGAACTAGTGATTTCAAACCATCTGATCTCATCTACCCTTCAGACTTGAGAAAAGGTCAGTCTGTATCTACACATGGTTGAACACTGTGTGATCACGAATGCGCTAACAGAAATTATTCACAACTGGATTTTTCCTGTGTGGGCAAGATAATCCAGTCATGAATGATTGCTATAGAACACCGATAATGTAACACCCATCAATGTGTGGATGCAGCCTCAGTCACAAGTGGTGAGGGTGACAGTGACCCTCTCATGGGTCAGTTTGAAGGAAGCTTTGCCACAGGGATAGCCAGTGTTGCATGGTGCTTAAAGTCCCAAATGAGGACCTGGGAAATCCAGGTTCAAATCCCACTCTGGCACAAAGCTGACTGGGTGACTGTGGGCCAGTCACTTGGCCTAACCTAACTGATAGAACTGTGAGGGGGGGGAAGGGAGGGGAAGTACTGCAAATACTGTTATGAGCTAAAACTGTATACTTAGTAGATATGACAAGTTTTTGAAGGTTGCCATTAGGAGGACAGGATGTGACACAGAAAGGGAGGTCACTTTACCACCTGCATCTTTATTTGTTGTTGTTCAGTCGCACAGTCGAGTCCGACTCTTCGCGACCCCATGGACCAGATCACGCCAGGCCTTCCTGTCTTCCGCCATCCTCTGACGTTTGCTCAATTTCATCTTTATAGTGTAGCACTATGTTCGCTTAGCAGTGATTGTTATACGAACAGGTACATTCAATGGGAAATAAGAAGTTCCAGTGAAATTGCTTTGAGACTTGATCCCTTGGGATCTCTCATATATAACTGGGCTCTCAGCACACTGGACCCTGCTTAGTTGATGTTGATTCTGACACGGATGGAGATAAGAAATGAAATAACCTTTTAATGTGGACAAAATGTAATTAATTCAGTAATAGCTGCCTGAATATGTAGGCAGCTGCTAAAACCCATCTGACAGGACTAATTTTCAACAGAGAACTTCATGTTCAGGTCCAATAACACCTTCCCGTAATATCACACAATCTGTTTCCTTTCCAGGTAGTCAGTTCTGCTTCTAACTTATTCACATTCACTGCCACCTGGTGGAAGGAAGGGTTTTTTTAAATTCTTTGGAGGAAGCAACTTTTTTATGCTTTCTTTTCATGGTGATTGTTTTCAGACATACAGGATTTTGGATGTGGTGGAGAAAGTGACAGATGTGGATAGTTTTTTTGGGGGGATCACACCTTTACAAATCTCACAATTGTGATGTATTAGAATCAGCAACTGTTTTTCCCCCCATTGCTGTCTGAAGTACTGAGGGTAAGAGGCATTATACCTTTAGGGAGAAAGTGGTGATGGGTCATGGGATTCTGATCACTGCTGCTCCACTGGAAAGAAGCACAGGTGACAGATGATTTGGCAGGTAGAAGCAGAGAGTAGGAGGAGCCCCCCCCCCAGGCCACTTTTCTTCCCAATTTAACATGGAAAACACAAATGTGTAAATCCTGATTGAAGAGAAAACAGCATGGAAGGTTGCCATGGGAAAGGGGGCAGAGGAAAGGTTAACCCAGATCTCTGCAAATCTTTGCAATGGAAAAGTGGCAGCCAGCATTCCGAGATATTTATTTCGATTTTATACCTAATTTTTCTTCCCAAAGTGACTTACAACATCACTTCCCCTCCTCCATTTTATCTTTATCACAACAATCATGTGAGGTAGGTTAGGCTGAGCCCGAGGAAGAAAGAGAGACTGAGCCAAGGTTACCCAGTGAGCTTCGATAGCAGAGGAGTCAACAATAAGTTATATTTCTTCACTTATTTACATTTGTTTTCCTGTGTTCTCTGCAGCTGTTTTTTCCCGTGTTTGCCAGTGAAGGTATAAACTGGCCCTCAGACAGCACTTTTGAATTGTTTAGCGATTATAGTATTGATTTGAATAAACTGTCATCTTAAAGTAGTATTAATACTTTGATTTGTTTCATGCTTTTTAACATATTTTCATCCTATCTCAATCCTGTCATATATGTACACCCCATGGGTGGCACCATGCATATATAAAAAAAATCCAAAATATCCATACAGTGGGGCCACTCAGGACTAGACATTTCTGTGACCTGGGGAAACACCCACAGAGGGGGGATAAAATGAAACAAAACAATTTAAAAGTACCTAAATATTGTGAGAGTAGCAACTGAGAGACAGACAAGATTTTCTTCCAGACACCTGATGAAGGGAGCTTTGACTCTCAAAAGTTTATACCCCTCAAAATCTGGTGCGTCTCTAAGGGGCTACTGGACTCAAATCTAGCTCTTCTACTGCAGGCCAACATGGCCACCTTCTGAAACGAAATCTTGTGAGACTAGCTTGCAAGGTCTTGGCAGCCATTTTGGGTTGCCTAGGCAAAAACAGATGCCAGTGCTGATTACAACTGCCTGTGACTTAAAATGGCTGTCAAATTCTTGTTTGACTATCTCATGAGATTTCAGAATAATCCTTATTCTGTAACTGAAATATGTGACTGGGGAAGAAAGAAGAAGTGAGTAGGCAGAAGGACAAGCAGAAACATGAGTGTGGGGGCAAAGATCAAGTGCGTGGAATAAAGAGGGGAGAGAAATGTAACAACAGGGTACAAAAAGGGGAGAAATTCCCCTCCCCCATGAATCCTCATGTACATGGCTAATGGTCAAAAAACCTAGAGGAATCTTTTAAAAAATACGAAGTGGAAACAACACTTTAGCCTCCATATTTTCTTGAGAGAGAGTTTAAAAAAGAAACTACTGCTGCTTTTTCCTTTCTGCTCATTAACCATCTTGATTGGATGAAAGAAAAATGGGTGACAAGGTTTTAAGGAATAGCCAGCATACAATGTAGTCCTGCGAGTGCCTTTCAAATGTGGCTGCCTTGGGAAAGCAATTTTGATGGATTAACATTCAAAGTCTCAAGTGCCTAGAGAGGAGAGCCAACAGTTGCTGTTTAGTTTGTGGTGAGGTAAAAATGTACTCAATAAAGTAAAAAAGAATAATAGACAAAATACCATCTTATTTGTGGGATAGCACCTCATTCTACGATGGGGAGAAGTGGGATTTAACATCCTTGCCCAGTCCCTAATTCCTAGACCTTAACAATTCTCCAGCCTCATTACATTAAGCCCAATAGAAATAAGAGACTTTTGTTTTTTAGTGTTTGTTACCACTAGAGACATATTAAGATATGATAGTTTGGTCCTGTGGGACATAAATCAGGTTCTTGATTTGGGGGGAATCTCTTTAACGGCTTTTCACGAAACTAAGGATTCCAGGCTGGATGTAAAGGTCTTATTTGTGGGATAGCACCTCATTCTATGATGGGGAGAAGTGGGATTTAACAACCTCGCCAAGTCCCTAATTCCTATACCTTAACAATTCTCCAGCCTCATTACATTAAGCCCAATAGAAATAAGAGACTTTTGTTTTTTAGTGTTTGTTACCACTAGAGACATATTAAGATATGATAGTTTGGTCCTGTGGGACATAAATCAGGTTCTTGATTTGGGGGGAATCTCTTTAACGGCTTTTCATGAAACTAAGGATTCCAGGCTGGATGTAAAGGCCTTGGGGATCTCACCTGTTCTAAAAATTCAGATCCAGAAGGATCCTTCCCATTTTCTCTTGGTACCTGGGTATAGTTTTAGGTAAGAGTACATAGACAAGAAGAAAGCAAATTCATTAAAAATATTTAAATTCACCTGTAATTACACTTATTGCTTTTTAAGAAATAATATATTTGAATAAAAAATTAACTATAAAAAAGAAAAGTGGTTTTAAAAAGTCTTCCTTTGCTAGGTCTGAAAGCAGTAAACTAAGGCTGTGGTCTATGGACACTTACCTGGGAGTAAACCTTAATGAATAACAGGCCTTCCTATGAGGCAGGCAGAATCATCATCATCAGTATATCTAAGTCTCACCAAGACCATATCAAAGATACTTAAATCCAGAGACTGGAGCCATGAACAGACAAGGCACAGCATGAAAAAGGCCCCAAGTTTGCAGAAAAATCCAAAATCTAAAAAACCAACACAAAACATTAGGAACTTTTTTTAAAAACCCGAAAAATAGAACCACCTCTAGCTTTAAGTAATGACTGCCCTTTCAGTAGCCATTGTGGGATTTGCTAGACAACCACAACAGTATTGCCAGCCTTGGCTATACGTGGTTTCTGTCAGAAAAAGTCAAGGCCCTTTCTAGCACTGTTTTGGCATTTGAGGGAGGACTCATTGGGGCCAAGCCCAGCAGCAACAATCAGGCAACTTGCTACCACCCAAGTTGCAGGACTTATGCAGGCCCAGCTAACTGCTGCTGTTAAAAAACAATACATAATTTATATACTATTTTTTGGTTGTAAGTAAAATAGTTCATCAATTAAAAAATATTTTTTAAAAAACCAGACATCCCATAAAAGTTAGTATGGTGTAGAGGTTAGCATTTCAGACTAGGATCTGGGACACCCTGATCCACTCTGATATGGAAGCTTGCTGGGTGA
>NW_015173135.1:0-65345 GCF_001447785.1 Gekko japonicus
GGGGACGAGGGGAGGGGGCAGTTGTCTCGGACAGGAGTTTCTCACGCCGAAGCGCTGACCCCGGTTCCGAAGAGAGAGAAAGAGAAAGAGAGAGATCCTGCTCCCCCCCGCCCAAGCCCGAGCCCGGTTCCAAAGACAGAGATCCCCCTCCCTCCCCCTCCTCTTCACCTTCCCAAGTGGCTGGCGCGGCGGCCGGGGCTCGTACCTGCTGCGTGCCGGGGCATTTGCTGCTTCCTCCTGGGCATGGTGCTTGGTGCCCCCCCCGCATGTTTCTGGGAGGTCTCCAGGCCTCACCAGGAGGTTGAAATCGCGGGAGGCACAGGCACCACAGCTGGCCTTGCCTAGGGCTCAGAAATACCTTGGGCTGGCCCTGAGCAGGAAGCGGGGCTTCGTCATGTGCCCCACCCCCCACCCCTCACCCGGGGGAACGGCGATCCCCCGCGAGTCCCCCCTGAATCGACCTCTGCTCCTTGTGCTTGTGAGGGAGGGAGGGAGGCACAAGAGGAGCTATGCACATTTGGGTCAGCAGATGAGCAACCTCCAGCTCATCCAACTCAGTGGGCCCCCTCCATCCCCATGCCTTGGCATTCTGTATGCATTGTGCCCCTTACATAAGCACCCGGGCTGCTGTGCACAGAGCGCCCAGCCCAACCAGTCGTTCCATTCGCACGCTTACATAAGCGGGCATATTTGGCGAGCTGGCCAGTGGCTTTCCACAGGCACCTGTGCCCACAAGTGCCTTCCCTGGTATGCCTGCAAGTGGCTGGGCTTGAGGAGGTGGGGCCAAAGAAATTCTGCCTGCCATGTATGAACAGTCAGCCATCTTTCCAGCAGCCCAGACAGCACAAGCAGGAGTCCAGCGCACCGTGGTTGGAGGAGGAGACAATGTTGGCAGGCAGCGCATCCCGGCCTGGTGCCTTGGCCAAGGGCAGCAGGTAGCCCCCAAAGGGACGGGCTGCACAGAGCTCAGGGCCAAACCAGCCCTTCTCACTCCTTATGATTGCCAGCTCTGGGTTGGGCAAGACCTGGAGATCTAGGGGAAGACCCTGGGGAGGGCCTATGTTTGCGGAAGGGAAGGACCTCAGCAGGGGATATAATACCCTAATATAGGCCAAGCCCTGTATGTGCTGATTCCTACCCCGGGCTGCATGTTTGACATGTCTATTCTAGAGTCACAAATGTAGTCACTAGATTTCAGTGTCATTGTGGCCATATTGCAATTAATGAATACATTCTACAACCAGCAAGCAATTATTTCCTCCATACTTAGTTTTAGGAACTCTTAAAACTTAATTTGCAGGATTATTAGAATAATTATTTTTTCCAATCCAATGTCTCATGGATTTGATTATCACTATAGAATCAGCAACAGAATGCCTGGCAATCATGCATTATTTATTTTATTTTTGTTCTTGTATTTTAAGTTATTTATCATCTGCCTTTCTCACTGAGACTCAAGGCAGATTGTGCAGTGTAAGTCAATACAAGCAACAGGATGGAACATCCAATAAGCAATGCGGTATGATTTGGGCTGCAGGAATCTGAAACCAAGCAGAATGAGAGTTTAACTTTTCTTACTTTTGCTGAGAACAAAGTGTACCAGGCCAGTCATAAGAACGGCTACTAAGGTTGCAAAACTTAGTCCTTTGTAGCAAGGCTGGACTGGCACAAACGTTTCTCAGAAATTCCAGCCAAACTAGCCAAGCCCAAATATAGGAAAATAATGGCAGAATCCAGATGACTGATGAACGACAGATAGGGAAAACAAAGTGGTGTCCATAGCTTAATTGCGGAAATCATTGTAAAGGAAAGTTTTTAGTGTCAGTGAATGTACACAGTCTTCATGATCATTTATCTCAAACAGTGTGTGGGCCAAAATAATCTAAGCCTGGGTGTACATAAAACAGGCAACCAGTGGGACCATAACTTCTAAAAAAAATTATTTCAGCATAAGCATTCATGAGTCAGAGCTCCTTCATCAGGTGCATGGAGATCCATCAGGTTTATGCTTTTATAATCACAACAGAAGGGCACAGTGAGAGTGGCAGTGAGGATATTACAACGAGAAGCTGGTTTAAAAAGAAAAATTACTCAGTGTGTGTGAGGGCCAGCCCGCCCTCAACTGTAGTTAGTCAGGCAAATCAGGGTTATCATAAGATCTACTGAAAAAAAAGATATACTGCTAGCAAAAAAAGTCTCAGGATCTTCCAACTATGGTTTGCAGGCCACAGCAAACCCTGGGAACATTCAGGGAGCAGGGACTGGCATGAGTTCTGCAAATCCTAGAGCATCCCATGACATCACTTAGTTTTCACCAAAAGTGACATCAGCGTGCAGGCACAATACCAGCTTACAACCCCATTACCATACACACACCCTTTCCTCCCATGACTACTTCAGATGCTGGTGGGCAACAAACTGGGCTGCTGGGAGGTCTCGTGCTATAATCCTCCCCCTCCCCCTCCTACACTGGACAGGCAACTGCCTGTCAGGTGTAGGAGAGGAGGTGGGGTGGCTTCCAACACACTCCCCCCACCTCGTACACCTAACAGGCGGTTGTCTGTCAAATGCAGCAGTGGTTGCAGGGTGCTTAAAGCCACGAGGGAGCCTGCCCCAGCAGTAACACCTTAGTGATCCTGCCGGCCCTGCCTCCACAGTGGCTTCTAATACTCCTCCCGCTCCTATACTGGACAGGCAGCTGCCCATCAGGTGTAGGAGAGGAGGTGGGATGCTTACAGCTGCCGGGGAGGTTTGCTCAGCAGGATTGCTTTAGCACTGCTGCTGGTCCAGCCTCCCCAATGCCTTTAAATACAATCCCCCCCAACACCCGACAGGACAGTGTCTGTCAGGTGTAGGAGCAGGACCAGGGTACTTTAATCCATCAGGGACGCCACCCCAGCAGGATCACCTTAGTAATGCTGCTGGCCCAGCCTCTCTGATGGCTTCCAACACACTCCCCCACCTCCTACACCTAACAGGCGGTTGTCTGTCAGGTGCAGCAGTGGTTGGACAGTGCTTAAAGCCATGAGGGAGCCTGCCCCAGCAGTAACGCCTTAGTGATCCTGTCAGCCCTGCCTCCACAGTGGCTTCTAATACTCCTCCCCCTCCCCATCCTACACTGGACAGGCAGCTGCCTGTCAGGTGTAGGAGAGGAGGTGGAATGCTTACAGCCACCAAGGAGGTTTGCTCAGCAGGACTGCCTTAGTACTGCTGCTGGCCCAGCCTCCCCAATGCCTTTAAATACAATCCCCCCAACACCAGACAGGCCGGTGTCTGTCAGGCATCAGAGGAGGGCCAGGTTATGAATGTTCATGGGGAGATAGTAAAGGATATTTCTAAGTGCCATTTCAATGTGTGGCTCCCTCATGAACCTGAAGAAATGTTCACCACATCACCACTCCCTCACACGAACTCCCCCTCACACCTCTCACCTCTTACTGCCCCCAAGAAAGCTCCTGGCACATGTCAAGCCAGATACACCAATGCTACAAGGAGGAGGCAATTTAGGAACGTGGCAAAGACATTTGCACATAGCACTCCTGCAGTGCACTGAGCTGCACAGGCCAAGTACCAGCAAGATCACCCTGAGGTGCTCAGAACAACAGTCTTCATATGAGCAAAACAATCCAGGAACACAAGTAGAGAGGCCATCACTTTTGTGGAAGGTAGCAGGAGTTGACTTAACAAACGACTGCTTCTTAAATGGACAGTTCTATGTGGCCTGCTCCAGAGTGAACTCATCAAGCAGCCTGGTGATCCTAACACCTGACAGCAGAACCACCAATGTGGTCTAGAGAGAGGTCCTTCAGTAGGGGGGGGGAAGTACGTATGTCTCACTTCATTTCTTACACTACAATCTTCTGTTAGAATTCCTACAACAAATGTCACATTTCAAATTTCACATCATCAGTATTATAACTGGATTTATGGAACTTAAATACCATAGCGAAGCAGGGTGTCTGTTGGGGGAGGGAAAGGGGAAGGAGTTTGTAAACTGCTCTGAGACTCCTGGTAGTGAAGGGTGGGATATAAATCTAATCTCTTTTTCATCTCCTCCTCCTCCTCCAGAACAGAAAGCAGGAATTTAAAGGAACTCTTTAAAAAGACCCTGAGTCCCTTTAAACCCCTACTTTCTGCTCCTCACTGATGGACTGGATGAGAAATAGTCCCATTCAAGGAGAGGAAGTCTCCATTCAAGGAGACTTTTGCTAGCATCCCCTTTCAAAGGAATTAGGGGGTGAGGCATGATGAATTGTGGCTGATGGGTGCCTCATAGGGATGGGCATGAACTGTAAAAATGCAAAAACTGTAAAAATGTGGTCCAGTTCGTAGTTTATGAGTCTGAAACACAAACCAAACCAGTTCATGGGGAAGCCCCTGTCCATCACCAAGTGATCCAGGAGAGCACAGGAGAGCCCAGGCACACATCCACCCTCCCCCTGTTGCCTGAGGATGCCCCTGACACACAGGTCTCTCAGCAGAAAATCACCCAGAAGGCCTGTGGTAGAGGAGATACCGGTGGTGGAGAAGGGGCAGCCAGCTGAGGTGGTCAGTAGTAAGGCAGAGGAGATGGCTGTGGTGAGCCACACAGTGCGAGCAGGGATGCAGCCACCAGATGCAGTGGCAGTACAGTGGCTGGGCCCACCACAGGAGCCCAGGGCAGGGAGGTGGCACTTGCAGAAAAAAAGGCCACTCTAGCTGGGGGACCACATGGGTTGGGTGTACCCCATGGCTGGCTCACTTCCTGCTGGGACTGGCTTAGCCATCAGAGGGCACCCAATCCGGGCAGCTGGTTAGCAGTTCCGCCACATCCCTAGAGTTTGATCAAAAGGAAAGACAGCACTTTGTATGTTATGGAATATATATATAGCATATGGGCAATGAGCACACATACAGGCCAACTGACATATCTCATATACATAACTAGGAATAAGGCCCGTTGTGAAAATAAATACAACGAGATCTAGAAAGTGGCTCTGGGAGAGTGCCCCGGCCTTGGGCACTCAGTGTCAATTTGCTGTGGCGACCTCAGCAGGGTATGACACCAAGTCCACCATTTTTTCCAGAGGAACTGATCTCTGCTACCTGAAGAACAGTTGAAATTTTGAGTGATCTCCAGCCATCACCTGGAGATTGGCAACAATGGTTCCCCATGACGGAATGGCTGGTTTGGAGGGTGGACTCTATGGCATTGTACCTGTCTGAGGTCCCACCCCTCCTGAAACCTCACCTTCTCCAGGCTCTATCCCTGAAATCTCCAGGAATTTCCCACCTGAAGTTGGCAACCCTATCTCCTCTCCAGCCTACCTTTATTTCCCACTCACTCATCAACTTTCCACCCCCCCTCACCTACAGCCTCTACCGTGCTCTGAAGCCCTGACTGCTATGTCACATTGGCTGTCATAAAGGGGCCATCTCAGCAGGATATAAGGACACAGAGTCCACCATTTTCTCCAGGGGAACTGATCTCTGCCATCTGGAAAGCAGTTGTAATTCTCAGTGATCTCCAGCCCCCACCTGGAGATTGGCAACAATGTTTCCCCATGATGGAAAGGCTGGTTTGGAGGGTGGAGTCTATGGCATTGTACCTGTCTGAGGTCCCACTCCTCCTGAAACCTCACCCTCTCCAGGCTCCATCCCTCAAATCTCCAGGAATTTCCCACCTGGAGCTGGCAACCCTATCTCCTCTCCAGCCAATTATCAACCTACCTTTATTTCCCTCTCACTCTTCAGCTTTCCACCACCCACACACCTGCAGCCTCTCCCGTGCTCTGAAGCGCTGACTGCTACGTCACATTGACTGTCATACAGGGCCATCTCAGCAGGATATAAGGACACAGAGCCCACCATTTTCTCCAGGGGAACTGATCTCTGCCATCTGGAAAGCAGTTGTAATTCTCAGTGATCTTCAGCCCTCACCTGGAGATTGGCAACAATGGTTTCTCCCAAACAGGCACTAAGGGTACCTCAGAACACATTTTACCTCAGAACAGAAACAGAAAACTGTTTAGAATGTTAGAGGAAAAGACCTCTAGCGACCTCTGTGCTCTGAGGCAAAGGCCAATCAGGCCACATATGCAAATAACCTCTGTGTTCTGACTGGCTATGGGGGGGGGAGGAACAGCAAACTGTTTAGAATGTTGGAGGCAAGACTCAGGCAACGCAGCCAGTGGATAGGGACAGCTTCTGAGTGACAGATCACAGAGCCAAAGGCTGTTGGTGCCGTGTGGAATGTTCAGCAGCGTGCCACTACCAACAGAGAATTATTATATAGAGAGATTGTGTAAAAGCAATTAGAAGGAAATTTCAGGGGGAAAGCAGCTGATAGGAAAAGTAGTAAGCACCCTTTTCTTCCCTCCCATTCTTCGCTTTAAAGCACTGCTTCCTGAGCTAACATCATACATGTCTACTGAATAGTATGTAGTTTGGCCTTCTGTGCATCTAAAAACCTTGGACTAGACTTATGTTCAAAAAACATCCTGGTATTTCTCTGAACCAATGTGTGCAAATCTGAGTTACAAGCAATAGTCACAACTAATGGAAACTATTTTGGTATTTTATATATTGCCCCTCCAATTGTACACACTGTAAAGTTCACTCTGGTACTTTGGCTTGGCTACAATGGAGGAAACTCAAAGGATATCCCTAGAGAAAAGTAAGAAACTTAGCACTGTCTGGCCTTTGAGTCATGCAGTGTTCCGGTACTTTCCGTCCCAGCATTTATGACTAGTAGCTTTTGAAGCATTTATCTCAAGTGATGTTGTTTATGAGTTGGAAGCTACTCTAGTTTTAAATATTTCCATTAGTAAGACTTCTAGGAACAATAGTTTGGGGCTTTATGACACTACTGCAGGTAATTTTATAGTGCACATATGACAAATAATTTATACACCATACTACCACTAATAGAATTCATTTCCATTCATGGTTTTCAGGCTTTTCTGCATCTGCATTGCCAGTCGCATTAGGGGAGAGATGCTGGTGGAACTAGTCCAAATAAGAAGGGCTTTCCAAGAACATATTAGTCCAGACGGCGCTGCCTTACCTCAGCAGCAAAGGAATTCTGATAAGATGAGGCTTGGTTAGTAACAGTTTACTTTTCACAAGGCATGTATATATGAATCAGATATTACGTATTCTCATCTTCCCACTGGGGGCTAAAGAGAATCTATTTGCTACTGTTTATGAGGAAAGAAAAGTTTTCGTGTGCCGCTAAGGCAGAGTTTGGGATATGCGCAGAGACAATCAGAAAGAAGAGGTCAGGAGGGCCATTTGAACAGGGCCTCAGGCTCAAAGGGGGCCTTGATTTAAAAACTGGCTAATTTTTTAGCATTTGAGAAATGTTGTGACATGTTTTATCAGATCAAAATGTGACACACTGTCTCAGTTTAAATTTAAGAAAAAAATAAAGTTATGTTCCACATTTTTTTTGTGCCTTACTTTGTTTTCATGTGTCATTTTTTAATGCTTATTATAGCCAAAAACCTCAAAACCTGGAAGCAGCTTAGACCTGTCTGGAACTTGAGAGGGCCCAGGTAAGTGTTTTATCAGGCTTGTATATTTTATATTTGCTCACTATTTTTACTTTTGTTGAAAGTTTCATTGGGACATTTAGAAGAGAAGTGGGATAGAAATTTTTAAAATAAATATCAAGAAGAAGAAGAAAAGAAGAAGAAGAAGAAGAGAAGAAGAAGAAGAGCATGGCATCGAGCGAGGAGTATGGATGCCTAATTCTATCGCTCCGCTCAACCCTGCCTAAATAATTAAAGAAAATATATGAAATATCTGAAAAATAGACTTAAAACTATCGGTCTAGCTGCAAGGACTATCCTGGAAGAACTTCAGCCACAGAAACCCTGCCGGTAAACCCATCCTTGCTTTAAAATATAGGGAATAATAACAGAGGAGGGATTTGTGGCAAAACAAAATGGTGGATGACAGCATAGAAGACCAAGAACTCCTAACTCCTCTCTCTAAGCTAGACTTAGTGGAAATGGAGGACATAATTTTTACAAAACTGGGGTCCTTGCTGAAACCTAAGCAGGAACAACTGCAAGAAATTGATAAAACCATATCTGAGACACAGAAGAAAGCAGACTATGAAATGACTCTCACTGAAACAGTCCAAGATGAAACCCACAATCTGCAAATAGAAAATGATCAAATTCAAAACAAACTTTTACAACTTGATATGGAGATCTGCAAAAATAACATCAAATTCAGAGGATTTCCGGAGGATTTAAATACTAATGAAGATTTACATTGCTTTATCGCTGGCTGCCTTGCAAAAATACTAAACCTGGAAGAGGGAGTAATCCCGGTGATTGTAAAGGCCTATAGACTAGGTTCACCACGAAACACATGGAGGAAGGGCCCAAGGGACATTGTTCTGCTGATTTTAAAAAGGTGATGATAATAGGTAAAATGGCAGAAATGAGAGGAGGAAACTACTACAGAGAAAAGTTTTAGTTAAGTTCCCTGGGAGGGAGGAAAACCCTAGTAGGAGACAGGTAGTGAATTTCTGTTATTCTGCAGGAACTCTGCAGAAGACTTTAGAGTTAGTTTAAGTACTGTACTTTAGGATATACCATAAATAATATAAGTAAGGTTTTTTTGGTTTTGGTTTTTAAAGTAAATTAGAATTAGCTAATGTTAGATATAGATAGATTTAGTTTTAGGGTTAAGGGAAACTTATAGGAAACAAGTTATAGAGTTGTTAGAAAGTTAAATCTTAATATAAGGGCAATAAACAGTTATTGAAAGGGAAGGAGCAGTCTCAGAGTAAGGATATTTTAACATTACTATTCTGAAGAAAGAGGGTACTGTTATAAATTCATTGCTGTTTTAAGTTAATTACTGCTTGCTTACTTACTGTATTTTCTTTTAACCACATATAGCTGTTCAAGATGGCACCAATAAAAGTTCTTTCTCTGAATACTAGAGGATTGAACAACATGGTGAAGAGGAAAAGGGTGTATAATAATCTATGTAAATTACATCCAGATGTTTTACTGCTTCAAGAGACACATCTGAAAAACCCTAGTCATAAAAATTTTAAATCTAACTGGTTTACATATCAAAGTCAGGCATGCGAGAATTCAAAATCTCAGAGAGAGGCAATTTTCTCTTTAAAAATATTCGATTTACTCCCCAGGAAACTTTAAGCGATCCTAAGGGCAGGTATGTTTTTATTAGAGGGCTTATGGAAAACAAAAAAAATCATAATAGGTTCTATATACACCCCACATGTAGATCAAATAAAATTTATAGCTGAAATTCTGCAAAAATTGGAACAATTTAAGGAAGGAAAAATAATTTTGGGGGGAGACCTAAACTATTTGGAAAATCAAGAGATAGATAGATCTACTCCAAAAAAGAAAGAAAGAAAGCAAAAGAAGAAAAAAAATGATATGATGTTGGGAAACCTATTTGCAGAATTTAAATTAATTAACATTTGGAGAAAACAACATCCAACTGAAAGAGAATACAGTTATTTTTCAGCACAGTATAACACACATACTAGAATAGATTATATTTTAATCTCTATGGGGATCCAAAACCAAGTACAATCTTCACAGATAGGATATAAATTGTGGATGGACAGATCACTCTTGGGTAGGTTGCACAATAGAGCTGGAAGGACACAAATCAACAGACTACCATTGGAGTTTTGATTTAAAAATTATTAGAATGCCCAAATTTTAAAGAAGACGTAGAACAACACATTAAAAATGATATACAGGAAAATGCAACAGAAAAAACCACTCCTTTAGCTTTATGGGACGCTCTGAAACCAGTCCTGAGAAGTACAATAATTTCAAAATCTGCCTACAGAAATAAACAAATAAGACAAGAAAGAAAAGAGTTAGTTGAGAAAATCTGCAACCTAGAAAAACAACATAGCCAGACATGAAATAAAAGAGTCTTTAAACAACTACTAGTATAAAGAAGAAAATTAGAAAATCTGGACACAAAATTCAAAAAGATTTACTTTTTAAAAAATAAGAATCTTGGTATAATTCATCTAAAAATGTAAAGCTACTAAGTAGAAGAGTTAATAAGAAAAACATGCATAGGCAAGTTCATCTAATAAAAGATAGAGCAGGTAAACTACACTCTAGACAGAATAATTAGAACCTTTGTAGATTTTTATTACAAAAATTGTACTCATCTAAACGTATGTCTGAAGAAAAAATCAATGGGAAGAGGTCCAAAAATTATATTATACCAAAATTCCCAAATGGGTTTCACCATTGGAAACTTTTACAAACCCTATGACATTTACAAAAGACCTACTTTGGACATACGATGATTTGTTAAGTAGCCAAAATCAAATACTTAAGCAAGATCAGTTTAAGAAAAAAGGTATATCTTTGGATTGGTGGGAAAGAAACAACTAGGTTACATTTTACATTTAAAATCGGTGCTCACAACAATATATCATCCCAAAACAGGGACTCCAATGCAATGCTTCAGAAGGCACTACTGTCTCTTCTTGATCGGTCTTCACTCTGTCCATTCTCCATTCCCCAAGGCCGGTACGCTATTGGCAGCCAGTGCAGCACCTTCAGGACAGGCTGGACGTGGTCCCGCCTAGAGAGACCCATCAACAGCCTGGCTGCTGCATTCTGCACCAGCTGCAGCTTCCGGATGTGTGACAAAGGCAGCCCCATGTAGAGAGCGTTGCAGTAGTCTAACCTCGAAGGTGACCATTGCATGGATCACTGTGGCCAAGTCATCGCGGTCAAAGCAGGGAGCCAACTGCTGTGCCAGCTGCAGATGGTAAAAGGCTGACTTGACAGTGGCTGCTACCTGGGCCTCCATCGTTAAAGAGGAGTCCAGGAGCACCCACAAGCTCCTAACCCTCGGCGCCGGCACCAGAGGCACCCTGTCGAAGGCTGGGAGAGGGAGCCCCAGCCCTGAACCAACCCGACCTAAGCCCAGGACCTCTGTCTTCGCCGGGTTTACCTTCAGCCGACTCAGCCTGAGCCAACCAGCCACAGCTTGCAATGCCCGATGAAGGTCATCCGGGTCGGAGTCTGACCGGCCGCCCAGATAGAGCTGGGTGTCATCTGCATATTGATGACACCCCAGCCCATAACTCCGAGCAGTCTGGGCGAGTGTCAGAACCCACAGCCAACAACGAAGTGCATGCATTCAGGAACGGTAATACTTTTATTGCAGAGCTATAGGATGCAGTAACATAAGCACTGTTAAGAATGGCGGTTGCCCCATGGGCATAATAGGATATAGGGTATTCGTATGCCCCCCCCCCCCAGAGCACTGGCCAATTCCCCAAGCCGCTATTACTTCAACTTCAAACAGATAGTGATCTATTTTTTCCTGCCAAAAGTGCCGGTGATCTACCACCATGAAAATAAAGTTTCAAATTGGTTTCAAATTAGATTTTAACCCACTAAAGTTGGGTTCCACCGCCCCCCCCCCATTTATAATGCACCTTCTGTCATTTACTGGTAAGCAAAATAAGCAAAAACAAAATGGAGAGACGAAGATCCAGAAAGAACTGCAAACATTTTTTATTTTTATTAAGTTATAACTTCCTTTAACTGTCTAAATAACTTTAACTTTTATTCAGAGTTATTTGTGTTAAATGTAGGTCAAGTATTGATCCAGGCTGATCTTGTGCAATCTTTAAAACTTTGCTCTTGCTCTTTAGTGAGATGTCTGAGCCTGCATTTCATCCACCAGCTTTTTGAAGTTGGGTGAATATTGCGTGAGGGCCAGTCTCAGGGAATCCTGGAGATGTTCATCTGTCATGTTGGAACGCTGTGTACTCTTTGTCATTTTCAGATGGGAAAATGCAGATTCACACAAGTAAGTTGAACCGAAACAGGAGTGTATGGCTTCACTGCATCTTCTCAAGTTGGGAAATTTGTCTCTAGGCACTAGCTTCCAAAATGATTCTTGCTCAGCACAGGTCTTGAGAAAAATGTCATTTTTAAGGGTTAATATTTCATTTTCAAGAGATGCCTTGCTCAATGAGTAATTTTTATTGATAGCAGGTGCAGTTTCCTTAATGTCCATATCTACTTTGAATGGGTATGACAAGTACTCCACAACTTTTTCAATTTTTTGGAAGTCACAGAATCTTTTTTCGAATTCCTAGATAACAGAGCAGATTTCTGTCACATACTTTTCGTTCTGAAAAACAAAATTTGGATATTGTCCCAGATGGTCCTGTGTATCAGAAAAATGATCAAAAGTGTTGTTTGCAAGGTCAGTCATCATTAGCTCAAATTTGCTCTTCTAGGATGAAACTGTACTCATCATCTCGCCAATACATTTGTTTTTACCTTGTAGTTCAATGTTCATATCACTTAGCTTGCCTGTAAAGTGCGATCCACTGGAGAAGGAAATGACAACCCACTCCAGTATCTTTTCCATGAAAACCCCATGGACAGTATCAAAAGGCTAAAAGATATGACGCCGGAAGATGGGCCCCTCAGGTCAGAAGGTGTCCAATATGCTACTGGGGAAGAGCAGAGGGCAAGTACAAGTAACCCCAGAAAGAATGAAGCGGCTGGGCCAAAGCCGAAAGGAAGCTCAGTTGTGGATGTGTCTGATGGTGAAAGGAAAGTCTGATGCTGCAAAGAACAATACTGCATTGGAACCTGGAAGGTAAGATCTATGAATCAAGGTAAGCTTGACATGGTCAAAAATGAGATGGCAAGACTGAACATTGATATCTTAGGAATCAGTGAACTAAAGTGGACAGGAATGGGCGAATTTAACTCTACTACTCTACTACTGTGGCCAGGAATCTCGTAGAAAAAATGGTGTGGCCTTTATAGTCAACAAGAGAGTGCAAAAGGCAGTACTGGGATACAATCTCAAAAATGACAGAATGATTTCTGTCCGATTCCAAGGCAAACCATTCAACATCACAGTAATCCAAGTCTATGCCCCAACCACTGATGCAGAAGAGGCTGAAGTAGACCGGTTCTATGAAGACCTACAACACCTCATAGAACTAACACCAAAAAATGATGTCCTCATCATCATAGGGGACTGGAATGCTAAAGTAGGAAGTCAAAAGGTAACCGGAATAACAGACAAGTTTGGCCTTGGAAAGCAAAATGAAGCAGGGCAAAGGTTAACAGAGTTTTGTCAAGAGAACACACTGGTCATAGCGAACACCCTTTTCCAACAACCTAAGAGGCGACTCTACACATGGACATCACCAGATGGGCAACACCGAAATCAGATTGACTATATAATTTGCAGTCAAAGATGGAGAAGCTCTATCCAGTCAGTAAAAACAAGACCTGGAGCTGACTGTGGTTCAGATCATGAGCTACTCATTGCAAAATTCAGACTTAAACTGAAGAAAATCGGGAAAACCATGAGGCCATTCAGGTTTGACCTAGATCACATCCCTGATGAATATACAGTAGAGGTGAAGAATAGATTCAAGGGTCTGGATTTGATAGATAGAGTGCCTGAAGAACTATGGACAGAGGTTCGTGACATCGTACAGGAGGCAGCAATCACCACCATACCAAAGAAAAAGAAATGCAAGAAAGCAAAATGGCTTTCTGATGAGGCTTTACAAATAGCAGAGGAAAGAAGGAAAGCGAAAGGCAAAGGCGAAAAGGAAAGATTTACCCAACTGAACGCAGATTTCCAGAGAACAGCAAGGAGAGATAAGGAGGCCTTCCTGAATGAACAGTGCAAAGTAATAGAAGAAAACAATAGAATGGGAAGGACTAGAGATCTCTTCAAGAAAATTGGAGAAATCAAGGGAGCGTTCCATGCAAAGCTGGCCATGATAAAGGACAAAAACGGTAGGGACCTAACAGAAGCAGAAGAGATTAGGAAAAGATGGCAAGAATACACAGAAGAACTATACAAGAAAGACCTCAATGTCCTTGACAAACACGACGGTATAATCACTGACCTTGAGCCAGACATCCTGGAATGTGAAGTTAAATGGGCCTTAGAAAGCATTACTAACAACAAAGCTAGTGGAGGTGATGGTATTCCAGCTGAGCTATTCAAAGTCTTAGAAGATGATGCTGTTAAAGTTCTGCACTCCATTTGCCAGCAAATTTGGAAAACGCAACAGTGGCCACAGGATTGGAAAAGATCAGTATACATTCCAATCCCAAAGAAGGGCAATGCCAAGGAATGTTCAAACTATCGCACAATTGCACTCATATCACACGCTAGCAAGGTCATGCTCAAGATCCTACAAGCTAGGCTTCAACAGTACGTGGATAGAGAACTACCAGAAGTACAAGCTGGGTTTCGAAGAGGTAGAGGAACTAGAGATCAAATTGCCAACATTCGCTGGATTATGGAGAAAGCAAGAGAGTACCAGAAAAATATCTACTTCTGCTTCATTGACTATGCTAAAGCTTTTGACTGTGTGGATCACAACAAACTATGGCAGGTCCTTAAAGAGATGGGAGTACCAGACCACCTCACATGTCTCTTGAGAAACCTGTATAAGGGCCAAGAAGCGACAGTTAGAACCGGATACGGAACAACTGATTGGTTCAGCATAGGAAAAGGAGTACGACAAGGATGTATACTGTCACCTTGCTTATTTAATATATATGCAGAGTACATCATGCGAAATGCTGGCCTGGATGAATCACAAGCGGGAATTAAGATTGCTGGGGAAAAGATCAACAACCTCAGATATGCAGATGATACCACTCTAATGGCTGAAAGTGAAAAGGATCTAAAGAGCCTCTTGCTCAGAGTAAAAGAGGAGAGCGCAAAAGTGGGCTTGAAGCTCAACATCAAAAAAACTAAGATCATGGCATCCGGCCCCATCACTCCTTGGCAAATAGAAGGGGAAGCTGTGGAAGTAGTGACAGACTTCACGTTCCTGGGATCCCAGATCACCGCAGACTGTGACTGCAGCCATGAAATTAAAAGACGCCTGCTCCTTGGGAGGAAAGCGATGGCGAACCTAAACAGCATGATAAAAAGTAGAGACATCACCCTGCCAACAAAAGTCCGCATGGTCAAAGCAATGGTATTCCCAGTAGTCATGTATGGCTGCGAGAGCTGGACTATAAGGAAGGCCGAGCGCCGAAGAATAGATTCTTTTGAACTATGGTGCTGGAGAAGACTCTTGAGAGTCCCTTGGACTGCAAGAAGAACAAATCAGTCAATCCTCAAAGAAATCAACCCTGACTGTTCCCTGGAAGGCCAGATAATGAAACTGAAGCTCAAATACTTTGGCCACCAAATGAGAAGGGAGCACTCACTGGAGAAGACCCTGATGCTGGGAAAGATTGAAGGTCAAAGAAGACGGGGACGGCAAAGGATGAGATGGTTAGACAGTGTCACAGTTTTGAAAGTGATGTCCATGACAGTCTTTGTATTGAGTCCCTTGCTTGCCAAAACTTGGTGATGAATGATGCAGTGGTAAGAAAGGAAATCTGGAAAGTCGTCATGCTGTCTACAGAGGCCTATGAAACTATTAACCTCACCTGTCATTGCTCTTGCTCCATCAGTAGTGATGGAAACAAGTTTATGCAAAGGAAGATTACACTTTGTCACAAAAGAATGGAAAGAGCTGAATATTTCCTGACCGGTAGTTCTCCCTTTTAAAGAAATCATTCCAAGTAGTTCTTCTTTAAAACTGAAGTCTTCAAAAACCATCCAGATAAAGACTAGTAACTGTGCTATGTCTCTTATGTCTGTAGATTCATCCAGTTGGAGTGAGAAAGCAACAGAATCTGAAACATCCTCCAACAGTTGTTCAGTTGTGTCTCCAGATATCTTTTCTATTCGCCACACAACGGTGTTTCTTGAGAATTGTACATCTTGAACAGCAGCTATGATCTCTTTCTTATTCTTACATCCTTCAAAAAGATTGTCAGCTGCTTCAAGAAAACAATCTTTTACAAATTCTCCTTCATTGAAAGGTTTGCATTTCTTTGTGATCAGGTTGCTGACCTTGAAGGATGTCATGGTTGCATTGACCGAATGTGACCTTGGCTTCGCCATCAACTGTTGCTGAGTAGCCAATTTCGATTTAAGTTCTTTGAGCTTCAGTTTACGAATTTCACTTTGGGGTGGAAAATGAGCATCAAATTTATTGCTATGCAGAGCCCTATAATGACGTTCTAGATTACCCTTTTTGGGCACGGATACAGGGGCGTTACAAAGTAGACAACAACACTTGTCTTTCACCATGATGAAGAAGTAGTGCATTTCCCATTCATCATGAAAGTGGTAGGTTTTGCTCTTCTTTGGAACACTCATCTTTGTTATACTGGGGTGGCTGGGGGGCTAGGTTAGTATAAACACTGGCTGAATCTGGTCCAAAACTGTCACTGTCCCAAAGTATTAAAGATCAACAGGAACTGAAGACCTCTGGATGATGCCAAAACCACACATGCAGTTCTAAAAGTAAAAATAAGAATTAATCATACTGGCACCAATAATCAAATACCACCAAACAATCATTAAAAAACCCAAACACCTGTCCAGCAAACCAGGAGACCAAGTGGGGCTGGTGATCTACCTCTGACCCCTCGCGATCTACCTGTTGGACATACCTGTTCTAGTGAGTTCTTAAAGGCAACTGCTGTCAGACTTCAGTGAGCCAACCTGTCCTCCCTCAGAAGTCTATGTCAAAACACAGAGGCCTATAGGCCATTCCTCGCTAGCTGTCATCCTTGTCTGTGTAAGAAATCAGCTTTCCTCATTTTTTTATTCACAGAGAAATTACAGATAATCTTATTTATTTATTTATTTATTTATCATTCAATTTATATCCCTCTCGAACCCCGAAGGGTCTCTGAGTGGCTTACACACAATCACTGGTTCCTAAGGCCACAATTATACAGGGGGTGACTTCCTACCAGCACTCGGCAGCAGGGCTTGGTGTTGGAGTCTGGCTTCCTCCAGCGGCCTCGGATGTCGGCGCTCCACTTCCAACATCCTGGGGCAGATTTCTTCCTGTTCCGCAGCTTCCTCCGGTGGGCTCCTCCAGTGCACGGTCCCGCGACCGCCGCAGCTCCGACCATCGTCCTTTTCGGCTCCATCGCGCTGCGCCAACATGCCGCCGTACCTCCGTGGCTCCGCCTCTGCCGCATTCTGCCATTTATGCCGCACCCGCAGGGCACTCCTCAGCCACTCCATCGCTCCACCTGCCACTCCGCCATCGCCGCTCCGCTGCCATCACCGCCGATGCCTCTGCTGCACACCCCACCGGAGGAGGGTGCCCCCTGCCACCTAGGGCAGGTACCCATTTATCTACTTGCTAGATATTAATGCTTTCGAACCACTGGGTGGGCGGGACATAAAATCTTGTGACAAAAAAGCCAAATCCAGGCATAATGTGCATCTCTAAAATCCATCCTACATCTCTAGCTATTCTGAATACGAGAAGATTAAAGGCCATACAATGAACTTTTTCATTATTTGAATCATACAAAATGCATAATTTTTGCTGTTGAGAATTACCTATCAACTACAGTAAGCTGCCATTTTCAGGCATTACTTCCAGGAGTACTGGGAGCCCAACAACTGCGCATATCAAGAACATGTGTAGCATTGCCAGTAACCAGCAGGTGGCTCACCTGGGGGGAGGGCTCATCAGTGACACTGCAACATCCCTGGCAATGTAGTGCCTTATGGTGCAAACTAGGAGTCACATCATCACATGGAACAATGCTCTAGCATTTACTAAAACTCTATGATCTCAAATAAATTTCAGGTGAATGCTATAGTACTACCCAATGCAGTGAGGCCATTTCCAGTGATGCAATGGCATCAGCAAGATTCCAGTCACCCTCCCATTTTGCCCCATCTTTTCCACCTACTGCCCAGCAGAGTAGCAGAGGGGAGAGCCAGCAGGGGTGGGAGTATCCCTCTGAAGTGGGAGACCTGGCCTCCCTGAATGAATGCTACCTGCACTGCTTCCATATGTGCAGTCACCATGCTGTCTGAACAGGGGCAATATGTGCATTTGTATTCACGTACAGCTTCAGTATGCTCAAAACAGATCCCTGAAAAATCCAATTATCATTTCATGTACTGAAGCTGTTCACACATGGAAAATAGGCACATTGCCCCTGCTCAGAAAACATGACATCCACACGTACCAGGAAGAGGTAAGCATGGTAGGGAGGCTTCCAGTACGCATGAATGCAACGTCTGAATAAAAAATAAGTCTTAAATTGGCTGTGTTGATTGCTAGAAACTAAATGGTTGTTAGAAACTAAAAACTGTCATATGTCGCTAATTTGGCAGTCACTGGGTCTGCATGAATTCTACTAGAACCCTAGTAGCAGTACCTGTGAGGACTACTGATTTCTTATTGTTTCCTTTCCAATACGTAAAATTATACAGCAAAGCAATAGGCCTGAGCACATTTCAAACAGGGTAAGACAAATGTATGTTTATCTTTATTTACATGTAACCAGGAAGAGTCTCAAGATACACATGTATGTCTAAACCGCAAATGTTTTGTCATGGTGCACTGCTATGGCAGCTATATTTCCTTATCAGTGTTTCCAGTGCTCCTTGTTGGCAGCTTCCAGCAATTATCTGCTGGACTGTTTCACATTGAATGTATCAGGGTTATTATCACATGACAAGTATTAAGAAAAACAGCAGCACAAGGAGGAAGGAAGAAACGTACTGCTGCAAGCTATTTTCTGCCATTTTGGCTCTACGGCGATAAACACTGCTGTTTGGTCAAAGTTGATTATGAGACACTGTCATGTGTCAAGTATTTTAAAATTATCGCCAGCAGACAAACACCCAAGAAAGTATGCCACTACCAGATTACAATATAAACCAAAAATAGAAAGCGACAGCTAAAAGAAAGTGTCAGATTGCTGAGAGTAAAGCATCTCAACTATTATAGCACTAATACAATAAAAAGAATACTAGGCTGGTTTCAGATGACTTCACTATACTCCAAGAAGCATTTGTGATATTAAAATTTTATTGATGTTATTAGCTTGTGCTGTTTTGACAGTCATTATAAGAGATCTTGCAAATATCTGGTGTGTATTATGGAGACCCTTACCCTTCTCCAACACTGGTGTTATTTAATGCCAGGTCTATCAATAATAAGATCAGTGTGTTCCGTGATTATCTCATGGAGTCACAGGTAGACTTGGCCTGTGTGTGACCAAGACCTGGGTGAAACTGTCACCTTGAACCAGCTTACTCCACCTGGGTTCTTGGTCTTTCACCAGTCACAGGCCTATGGGGGGGGCATGGCTTTGTTTATCCGTGAATTTTGTTCCGTCAGGTCACTCCCCACCCCAACAATCTCCAGCATTGAATGTGTAGGTCTAGTGTGTGATGTAGAGGAGAATTTGGCTATCTGGTGGCTGTAGCAATCACCTAACGCACCAGCAGACACCTTGTCCTACCTGTTAGATGCTGTATCAGGCTGGGCATTGGAATATCCCAGGCTCCTGATCCTGTGTGATATTAGTGTTCATGCCGATGATGCAGCCAGGGACCAGGGACCTAGTGTCGTCCACGGAGGCACTGGGACTCTCCCAGTTTATATAGACTTCCATGCACCAAGCGGGCCACATGCTGGATTTAAATTTTTGGGATGGGGATACATGTGGATCTGATGACTACAGATTTAGTCCCATGGTCTGACCACTTTTCCCTGAAGGTCCGGCTGAGCATACCATGCCCACCCTGTTGGCTTTAGGAGGCTCTGCGGGATCCAATGCCCCCTGGTGTCTCATTGGATGAGCTGGTGGAGGACTGAGTTAACTGGCTTTCTGAAGCCATCAACGAGATTGCCCCCCAGCGCCCTCTGTGCCCCCACACCAAAGCAGCACTGTGGTACACCACGGAGCTGTGAAGGATGAAGGGGGAGCTAAGATGGCTACAGCGAAGGTGGCAGCGTGTTCGTGATGAACTGTCACAAACATCCTATAGGATGCTTATGAAAGCTTACGAAATGGCAGTGAAGGCCACAAAGAAGGATTTCTGTGCAGCCTCCATTGCATCTGCAACTTTGCCTTAGGGCAGACCAAATAGTAGAGAATTGGCTATTGGCTGTGAGGCATTTGCGAGCTACTGCGCAGATAAGATCATGGCCACAATTGAGACAGTAAAGGAACTGGAAGCCCCTTGTCTATCTTCTGGTCCCCTATTGGACCACTTCAGTTGACTCACCCGGGAGGAAGTTGACAGGACCCTGGCAGCTGTGAGGCCTACTACTTGCCTCCCTTCCTGACTAGTGAAATCTTGCTGGGAGAGCATTCAGGCCCCTCTGGAAGAAATCATCAACTTGTCCCTATCTACTAGGACTTTCCCAAAGGCTTTAAAGGAGATGGTAATTCGCCCGCTCTTGAAAAAGCCATCATCGGACTCAACAGTCCTGACCAACTACCGCCCAGTGTCGAACGTACCGTTCCTCGGTAAGGTGGTTGAGAGAGTGGTGGCCGAACAACTCAGGCCGTCCTGGATGATGCTTCCATCCTTGATCCTTTCCAGTCTGGCTTCCACCCTGGCCATGGGATGGAGACAGCTCTGGTCGCCCTTACAGATGACCTCCATAGACATCTGGATTGAGGTGTGTCAGTGCTGCTGTTGTTATTAGATTTAACAGCAGTGGTTGATATGGTCGATTATGATCTTATGACCCACTGCTTTGTCGACATAGGGATCCAGGGGACTGCCTTGAAATGGTTTTCCTCCTTTCTCCAAGGTCGGGGACAGATGGTGGCGCTGGGTGAGAGGGTCTCCCCGTGGTACCCGCTAGAATGTGGAGTGCTGCAGGGGGTGATCTTCTCGCCAATGCTATTTAACATCTATATGGGCCCCCTCGCCCAGTTAGTCCAGAGTTATGGGCTGGGTTGCCATCAGTTTGCTGATGACACTCAGGTTTATCTGTTAATGGACGGTCATCCTTCATCCGTTCCTGGAAGTCTGGCTGAAGCTTTGGATGCTGTGGCTGGATGGTTGAGGCAGAGCCGATTGAAGTTAAATTCATCAAAGACGGAGGTCCTGTACCTGGGTCATGGGGGTTTGAAGGTGGGCACCAGGCTTCCCACACTGGAAGGGACACCTCTGGTGCTGGCCCAGTCCATGAAGAGCCTGGGAGTGACACTGGACACCTCCCTATCTATGGAGGTTGCTGCAGTCGCCAGATCTGCATTTTTCCATCTTAGGCAGATCAGACTACTGAATCCCTAGGACTTAGTTATGGCAATCCGTGCAATGGTCACTTCCAGGCTTGATTACTGCAACTCGCTGTATGCAGACTTACCCTTGAAGCTGATCCAGAAATTACGGCTGGTACAAAACGCGGTGGAGTGTCTACTGACGTCGACACCTGTGCGGGCTCACATTCGGCATGTGCTCTGTCAGCTGCATTGGTTGCCGGTTGAGTACCGTATCTGCTTCAAGGTGCTGGTAATTACCTAAGGGACTGCCTCTTCCCATATACACCTCGGAGAGTGTTAGACTGTGAGAGTCAACATCTCCCGGTGATCCCTGGCCCAAAAGACATCTGCCTAGCCTCAACCAGGGCCAGGGCTTCTTCTGCCATGGCCCCCACCTGGTGGAACATGCTCCCTATCGAGATCAGGACCCTGCGGGATCTTATTTTATTTATTTATTTATTATATTTATATTTATACCCTGCCCTCCCTGCAATCTTATGCAATTCCGCAGGGCCTGCAAGACAGAGCTGTTTTGCCAGGCCTTTGGCTGAGGCAGTGGGTGTCCACATATAGCCCCTTTCCGAGGTTGTGATTGCCCACCTACTGATAACCAGCCATACCTAGTTACATCAATGGGCCAGATTCTCCCTATGGCAAGCATGACTATTGAATTTATATGTTCTAATGTGTTTTAAATTTTATTGTATTTATTGAAATGTTGTTCCAACAGTTGTTCAGTTGTGTCTCCAGATATCTTTTCTATTCGCCACACAACGGTGTTTCTTGAGAATTGTACATCTTGAACAGCAGCTATGATCTCTTTCTTATTCTTACATCCTTCAAAAAGATTGTCAGCTGCTTCAAGAAAACAATCTTTTACAAATTCTCCTTCATTGAAAGGTTTGCATTTCTTTGTGATCAGGTTGCTGACCTTGAAGGATGTCATGGTTGCATTGACCGAATGTGACCTTGGCTTCGCCATCAACTGTTGCTGAGTAGCCAATTTCGATTTAAGTTCTTTGAGCTTCAGTTTACGAATTTCACTTTGGGGTGGAAAATGAGCATCAAATTTATTGCTATGCAGAGCCCTATAATGACGTTCTAGATTACCCTTTTTGGGCACGGATACAGGGGCGTTACAAAGTAGACAACAACACTTGTCTTTCACCATGATGAAGAAGTAGTGCATTTCCCATTCATCATGAAAGTGGTAGGTTTTGCTCTTCTTTGGAACACTCATCTTTGTTATACTGGGGTGGCTGGGGTGCTAGGTTAGTATAAACACTGGCTGAATCTGGTCCAAAACTGTCACTGTCCCAAAGTATTAAAGATCAACAGGAACTGAAGACCTCTGGATGATGCCAAAACCACACATGCAGTTCTAAAAGTAAAAATAAGAATTAATCATACTGGCACCAATAATCAAATACCACCAAACAATCATTAAAAAACCCAAACACCTGTCCAGCAAACCAGGAGACCAAGTGGGGCTGGTGATCTACCTCTGACCCCTCGCGATCTACCTGTTGGACATACCTGTTCTAGTGAGTTCTTAAAGGCAACTGCTGTCAGACTTCAGTGAGCCAACCTGTCCTCCCTCAGAAGTCTATGTCAAAACACAGAGGCCTATAGGCCATTCCTCGCTAGCTGTCATCCTTGTCTGTGTAAGAAATCAGCTTTCCTCATTTTTTTATTCACAGAGAAATTACAGATAATCTTATTTATTTATTTATTTATTTATCATTCAATTTATATCCCTCTCGAACCCCGAAGGGTCTCTGAGTGGCTTACACACAATCACTGGTTCCTAAGGCCACAATTATACAGGGGGTGACTTCCTACCAGCACTCGGCAGCAGGGCTTGGTGTTGGAGTCTGGCTTCCTCCAGCGGCCTCGGATGTCGGCGCTCCACTTCCAACATCCTGGGGCAGATTTCTTCCTGTTCCGCAGCTTCCTCCGGTGGGCTCCTCCAGTGCACGGTCCCGCGACCGCCGCAGCTCCGACCATCGTCCTTTTCGGCTCCATCGCGCTGCGCCAACATGCCGCCGTACCTCCGTGGCTCCGCCTCTGCCGCATTCTGCCATTTATGCCGCACCCGCAGGGCACTCCTCAGCCACTCCATCGCTCCACCTGCCACTCCGCCATCGCCGCTCCGCTGCCATCACCGCCGATGCCTCTGCTGCACACCCCACCGGAGGAGGGTGCCCCCTGCCACCTAGGGCAGGTACCCATTTATCTACTTGCTAGATATTAATGCTTTCGAACCACTGGGTGGGCGGGACATAAAATCTTGTGACAAAAAAGCCAAATCCAGGCATAATGTGCATCTCTAAAATCCATCCTACATCTCTAGCTATTCTGAATACGAGAAGATTAAAGGCCATACAATGAACTTTTTCATTATTTGAATCATACAAAATGCATAATTTTTGCTGTTGAGAATTACCTATCAACTACAGTAAGCTGCCATTTTCAGGCATTACTTCCAGGAGTACTGGGAGCCCAACAACTGCGCATATCAAGAACATGTGTAGCATTGCCAGTAACCAGCAGGTGGCTCACCTGGGGGGAGGGCTCATCAGTGACACTGCAACATCCCTGGCAATGTAGTGCCTTATGGTGCAAACTAGGAGTCACATCATCACATGGAACAATGCTCTAGCATTTACTAAAACTCTATGATCTCAAATAAATTTCAGGTGAATGCTATAGTACTACCCAATGCAGTGAGGCCATTTCCAGTGATGCAATGGCATCAGCAAGATTCCAGTCACCCTCCCATTTTGCCCCATCTTTTCCACCTACTGCCCAGCAGAGTAGCAGAGGGGAGAGCCAGCAGGGGTGGGAGTATCCCTCTGAAGTGGGAGACCTGGCCTCCCTGAATGAATGCTACCTGCACTGCTTCCATATGTGCAGTCACCATGCTGTCTGAACAGGGGCAATATGTGCATTTGTATTCACGTACAGCTTCAGTATGCTCAAAACAGATCCCTGAAAAATCCAATTATCATTTCATGTACTGAAGCTGTTCACACATGGAAAATAGGCACATTGCCCCTGCTCAGAAAACATGACATCCACACGTACCAGGAAGAGGTAAGCATGGTAGGGAGGCTTCCAGTACGCATGAATGCAACGTCTGAATAAAAAATAAGTCTTAAATTGGCTGTGTTGATTGCTAGAAACTAAATGGTTGTTAGAAACTAAAAACTGTCATATGTCGCTAATTTGGCAGTCACTGGGTCTGCATGAATTCTACTAGAACCCTAGTAGCAGTACCTGTGAGGACTACTGATTTCTTATTGTTTCCTTTCCAATACGTAAAATTATACAGCAAAGCAATAGGCCTGAGCACATTTCAAACAGGGTAAGACAAATGTATGTTTATCTTTATTTACATGTAACCAGGAAGAGTCTCAAGATACACATGTATGTCTAAACCGCAAATGTTTTGTCATGGTGCACTGCTATGGCAGCTATATTTCCTTATCAGTGTTTCCAGTGCTCCTTGTTGGCAGCTTCCAGCAATTATCTGCTGGACTGTTTCACATTGAATGTATCAGGGTTATTATCACATGACAAGTATTAAGAAAAACAGCAGCACAAGGAGGAAGGAAGAAACGTACTGCTGCAAGCTATTTTCTGCCATTTTGGCTCTACGGCGATAAACACTGCTGTTTGGTCAAAGTTGATTATGAGACACTGTCATGTGTCAAGTATTTTAAAATTATCGCCAGCAGACAAACACCCAAGAAAGTATGCCACTACCAGATTACAATATAAACCAAAAATAGAAAGCGACAGCTAAAAGAAAGTGTCAGATTGCTGAGAGTAAAGCATCTCAACTATTATAGCACTAATACAATAAAAAGAATACTAGGCTGGTTTCAGATGACTTCACTATACTCCAAGAAGCATTTGTGATATTAAAATTTTATTGATGTTATTAGCTTGTGCTGTTTTGACAGTCATTATAAGAGATCTTGCAAATATCTGGTGTGTATTATGGAGACCCTTACCCTTCTCCAACACTGGTGTTATTTAATGCCAGGTCTATCAATAATAAGATCAGTGTGTTCCGTGATTATCTCATGGAGTCACAGGTAGACTTGGCCTGTGTGTGACCAAGACCTGGGTGAAACTGTCACCTTGAACCAGCTTACTCCACCTGGGTTCTTGGTCTTTCACCAGTCACAGGCCTATGGGGGGGGCATGGCTTTGCTTATCCGTGAATTTTGTTCCGTCAGGTCACTCCCCACCCCAACAATCTCCAGCATTGAATGTGTAGGTCTAGTGTGTGATGTAGAGGAGAATTTGGCTATCTGGTGGCTGTAGCAATCACCTAACGCACCAGCAGACACCTTGTCCTACCTGTTAGATGCTGTATCAGGCTGGGCATTGGAATATCCCAGGCTCCTGATCCTGTGTGATATTAGTGTTCATGCCGATGATGCAGCCAGGGACCAGGGACCTAGTGTCGTCCACGGAGGCACTGGGACTCTCCCAGTTTATATAGACTTCCATGCACCAAGCGGGCCACATGCTGGATTTAAATTTTTGGGATGGGGATACATGTGGATCTGATGACTACAGATTTAGTCCCATGGTCTGACCACTTTTCCCTGAAGGTCCGGCTGAGCATACCATGCCCACCCTGTTGGCTTTAGGAGGCTCTGCGGGATCCAATGCCCCCTGGTGTCTCATTGGATGAGCTGGTGGAGGACTGAGTTAACTGGCTTTCTGAAGCCATCAACGAGATTGCCCCCCAGCGCCCTCTGTGCCCCCACACCAAAGCAGCACTGTGGTACACCACGGAGCTGTGAAGGATGAAGGGGGAGCTAAGATGGCTACAGCGAAGGTGGCAGCGTGTTCGTGATGAACTGTCACAAACATCCTATAGGATGCTTATGAAAGCTTACGAAATGGCAGTGAAGGCCACAAAGAAGGATTTCTGTGCAGCCTCCATTGCATCTGCAACTTTGCCTTAGGGCAGACCAAATAGTAGAGAATTGGCTATTGGCTGTGAGGCATTTGCGAGCTACTGCGCAGATAAGATCATGGCCACAATTGAGACAGTAAAGGAACTGGAAGCCCCTTGTCTATCTTCTGGTCCCCTATTGGACCACTTCAGTTGACTCACCCGGGAGGAAGTTGACAGGACCCTGGCAGCTGTGAGGCCTACTACTTGCCTCCCTTCCTGACTAGTGAAATCTTGCTGGGAGAGCATTCAGGCCCCTCTGGAAGAAATCATCAACTTGTCCCTATCTACTAGGACTTTCCCAAAGGCTTTAAAGGAGATGGTAATTCGCCCGCTCTTGAAAAAGCCATCATCGGACTCAACAGTCCTGACCAACTACCGCCCAGTGTCGAACGTACCGTTCCTCGGTAAGGTGGTTGAGAGAGTGGTGGCCGAACAACTCAGGCCGTCCTGGATGATGCTTCCATCCTTGATCCTTTCCAGTCTGGCTTCCACCCTGGCCATGGGATGGAGACAGCTCTGGTCGCCCTTACAGATGACCTCCATAGACATCTGGATTGAGGTGTGTCAGTGCTGCTGTTGTTATTAGATTTAACAGCAGTGGTTGATATGGTCGATTATGATCTTATGACCCACTGCTTTGTCGACATAGGGATCCAGGGGACTGCCTTGAAATGGTTTTCCTCCTTTCTCCAAGGTCGGGGACAGATGGTGGCGCTGGGTGAGAGGGTCTCCCCGTGGTACCCGCTAGAATGTGGAGTGCTGCAGGGGGTGATCTTCTCGCCAATGCTATTTAACATCTATATGGGCCCCCTCGCCCAGTTAGTCCAGAGTTATGGGCTGGGTTGCCATCAGTTTGCTGATGACACTCAGGTTTATCTGTTAATGGACGGTCATCCTTCATCCGTTCCTGGAAGTCTGGCTGAAGCTTTGGATGCTGTGGCTGGATGGTTGAGGCAGAGCCGATTGAAGTTAAATTCATCAAAGACGGAGGTCCTGTACCTGGGTCATGGGGGTTTGAAGGTGGGCACCAGGCTTCCCACACTGGAAGGGACACCTCTGGTGCTGGCCCAGTCCATGAAGAGCCTGGGAGTAACACTGGATACCTCCCTATCTATGGAGGTTGCTGCAGTCGCCAGATCTGCATTTTTCCATCTTAGGCAGATCAGACTACTGAATCCCTAGGACTTAGTTATGGCAATCCGTGCAATGGTCACTTCCAGGCTTGATTACTGCAACTCGCTGTATGCAGACTTACCCTTGAAGCTGATCCAGAAATTACGGCTGGTACAAAACGCGGTGGAGTGTCTACTGACGTCGACACCTGTGCGGGCTCACATTCGGCATGTGCTCTGTCAGCTGCATTGGTTGCCGGTTGAGTACCGTATCTGCTTCAAGGTGCTGGTAATTACCTAAGGGACTGCCTCTTCCCATATACACCTCGGAGAGTGTTAGACTGTGAGAGTCAACATCTCCCGGTGATCCCTGGCCCAAAAGACATCTGCCTAGCCTCAACCAGGGCCAGGGCTTCTTCTGCCATGGCCCCCACCTGGTGGAACATGCTCCCTATCGAGATCAGGACCCTGCGGGATCTTATTTTATTTATTTATTTATTATATTTATATTTATACCCTGCCCTCCCTGCAATCTTATGCAATTCCGCAGGGCCTGCAAGACAGAGCTGTTTTGCCAGGCCTTTGGCTGAGGCAGTGGGTGTCCACATATAGCCCCTTTCCGAGGTTGTGATTGCCCACCTACTGATAACCAGCCATACCTAGTTACATCAATGGGCCAGATTCTCCCTATGGCAAGCATGACTATTGAATTTATATGTTCTAATGTGTTTTAAATTTTATTGTATTTATTGAAATGTTGTGACCCGCCCTGAGCCCATTTACGGGATGAGTGGGATATAAATGTGAAAAATAAAATAAATAAATAAAAATGAGTCTGTGGGTGTAAATCTAATCCAGCTTTCCCCAAGTTTCTCTATACAGCAGCAGACTAGGCCAAGGGGATGGGAAGACAGGGTTGCAGTGGTCTCCTGCAATTCTGTCCATCAGTCTGCCAGTTCTGAGTTTGTGCTCCTGAAGGTGGGTGACTGGGATGGGGTAGGGATTCTGCTGGTGTACCGTCCACCCTGTTGGCCAGCCATGTTTGTACCTGAGCTAGCTGATATGGTCTGGCACTAGGGTTGCCAGGTCTAGGTTGGAAAATACCTGGAGACTTTGGGGGTGGATCCAGGAGTGGGTGGGGTTTGGCCCCCACAGCTAGGATTACAAGCTCCCCCCTACCATCTGCGTGGGGATTCCCCTGCTTTTGTGGGCTCCTCCCCACCATTGGCCAGCTGGCCAATGGGGGAAAACACCACTCACAAAGGCCTCAAAACACGGCATGATGACCCAGAAGTGTTGTCATTGTGCCACTGACATCACACAGTGAAACTCTAGTTTTTGGGCAAAACTCTGTG
Organism: Gekko japonicus; assembly: GCF_001447785.1. Classification (NCBI taxonomy): domain Eukaryota; kingdom Metazoa; phylum Chordata; class Lepidosauria; order Squamata; family Gekkonidae; genus Gekko; species Gekko japonicus. Next base: position 28,586 of record NW_015173135.1, read on the forward strand.
GTAAATTTGGGCTCAGATCATAGAGTTTTGCCCCCAAACTAGAGGGTGGTGTGCAATGTTCAGCAGCATGATGACATCACTTCTGGGTAACATCATTGCACCTTGCGAGCAAAGCGTGCGTGGCAGAAGATCCTGGCAAGGCCCAAAGATCCCCCACCAGGAAGAAGGTTGTACCTGGTAACCCTACCCACAGCAAAAGGAGGACATGGTCACTTCCCTCCAAGGTTTCCACCATCTTCACCCCATCTGCCTCTTGGTTAATGTTAAGTCAAGTATGGGCGAGCCCTTTGTAGCTCCCTCCACCATAATACTAACAAGCAAGAGGTTCTCTGGGTTAGCAGAAAGGCAGAGCAGGGTATAGAGATCTCTTCCATCTTGGATGGGGTTATACTCCCCATGGAAAGCCAGATTCACAGCTTGCAAGCTCTGCATGACACAGTGGTTACCTTAGAAAACCGGGTGGCTGTGGTGACAAGGAGTGCTATCATCCAACTGTGGTGACGCTGTTCCTGGTCAGTAAGATCTAGCCACAGTGATCCATGCCTTAGTTACATCTAGATTAGACTACTGCAATACACTCTATCCTTTGAGGAATGTTGCAGCTAGACTGCTGGTCGGAGCCAGCTACCAGGAACATATGACCCTGATACTGCAGTAATTTCACTGGGAAATCATCATTTTATTTATATTTTAATGTATTTTAATAATCATTCTATCGTAAGCTGCCTTGAGTTCCACAAAGGAGAAAGACAGCTAATTGGATATGGACAATAATTAACATATCTAGCAGTTCCCTTTAGCTCCATGTTGTAAACTTGTAAAACTCAAATGTTAAAATCAGATAGTATTTTTAAAAAATAATTAAGTAGGTTCAAAAGTCACGTGATTTGCAAAAATAATGAATTTGGGCTCCTTTCTTTCTCTTATTACTTTTTAGCCTTTCTTTTCATGGTTAGGGTTTCCATTTGACCACTTATGGTGAGGGACATCCATCCAATTGGAGGTTTCACTGATGCTCAGCAGATTGGCAGGCAGAAACTGGTGCCAAAGGGTGTGTGAGATCATCCTGGGGAGAAACAGTAAAAAGAAAAATAAGGCCTTGTATACCATTATGTATTGGGACTGGAACATTCCAGGACTGTTTCTACCAGAGACCACAGAGTTCCTGACAATTTCTGGAACTACCCGGAAGTGATGAGGGTAGCTCTAGCAATCACCAGGAACTCTATGGTATTACCACATGTGCTCCCTTTCACGTGTATCCTTAGACACATGTGGACTCTCTAATTTGTGTCCGGGATACTGACCCAGAACCACAACCAATTGGGGGAATTTAACTCAGTGTTGGGGAAAACCTCTTCCCACTTCCACAGTCTTACTAGCTTGGAAAACTGACACAGTTGCCAATTAGGGGAAACAGAGCACATGATTTAAGGATCTTTACCTGGATACTGTGCAAGCAAGCTCAAACTGCCTCTAACAGGCTACCAGTAACCACAAAACAACCAGATCTTTTCTAAAGTAAGGTTTAGAATTTATTGAGGGGAAATATAGGGGTACAGGAACTGAAAAGGTACTCAAGCATGAGAACAGTGAAACTGTTGTGTTCAGAATGACGTGCATATGAACAGTTACCTGAGAGGAGAGAAAAAGTAAAAGAGAGCCGAGTCTCTGGTTCAGTGGGAATTCGGTGCCAGAGAATGACCACAAGGAGGAGTGGGGGGGAGGGGTTTAAAGGAGAGGGGTTTTTTTAAAAGATAAAAGAGTGAACAGAAAACAAGTTTACTTATCCTCAACAGACTTCTAGATGATCCAGAGATTTAGCATAGGGAAACTTTAGGCACAGCTTCCAAAGATCCCAAGGAAATCATGAGAAGGTCAGGCAGCAGAGAGACACTCTTGTGTGATAATAAAAAAGTCCCAACATCTCAGAGAGAAAAAAGCAGAGTTAGCAGCCTTTAGGTGCGTTCAGACGGGCAGCTAATCCTGCCATTGGCCCAGCTCAACGATGATCCCGATTTTTTTTATCCCGTGTTGCATGAGCAGACAGCTCCCCCTGTGAATCACCTTACCATGCGCTGACTCCGCTGTGGATTGTCTAGATGGCATCCCCCTGAAGGAGCTGCACTGTTGGGCTTTAAAAACTTCCATTGCATATGCGCATATGCGCTTCGGTGTGTGCTTGGTTTTATGCACATGCACAGAATCGCATGGTTAAAGCACCACCTGAGGGACACGTAGCCGAAATCCCTATGCCTCCCCATCTCTCCCCATGGAATGACCAACAAGACAGTCCAAGCTTACCCAACTTCTTCTTTCAGTTTCTATTCTGATGCAGACGGCCAGGGCTGGAAAAAATGAGTCCCGACCATCCCCCCTGCCCTGGAGATCTGGGTCAGTGGAGGAACTACTTTGCTTGGGGAAAGACCTATGTTGTCCTCCTTCGAGGTCCAATTTCAGTTAACAAGGTTCATTAATCTAATGGGCCATTGATTAACATGAAATTGTCTTGAACGCTTGAGTGGAGCTCTGTGGCTATTGCGCATTTATGTGTTTATGCGCATATCGGGCTGATTACGTACTGGAATGATCAGATGGAGGAAAGTCCATCATTGGCCCATTGGCAAGCAACAGCACCAGACTTTCAGCAGTATCTTTTAAGTATGGCTCCATGGCGGGGCAAAACGGGCTGATCACAGAAGCAGTACCTTTCCCGGATGCTGCTGTCTGATTGTTCCCTTTAAATCTGCCAGGCATTTGTGCCTGGGTCGGATGTAAAGACCTGTCTGAACATGACCTTTGAGCCAGCAGTGGAAATTAGACTGCACAATTTTGGCTGACAGAACAGCAATGGTTATATAGGAACCAGCACAAAAGAATATCAAAGAAATAACTGTTAAGTTCAGAAATTCAGGATGAGTCCAGGGTGAGAATCTGTGGATTTCCTGGCTTTGAGGGGGGGGGGGCTTATATGTGAAGGGAATTGACACCACACTGGTACTGTTGATGAGAACACAGATTAAAGGTAGTCCTTTCCTTGCCATTTCTATTGCTGTAACTGCATATCCTGGCTGATATTAGTGCAACAACTGAAAAGTCAACAGAGCTAAGACAGTGCTAGGGTGTCTGTGTAGGAGACTACTGGGCCATGTAAATCCTTTCGTCCTCTTTCAGAAGAGTCATTTCTATCATTTGGGTAAAATAATTACTAGGGCTAGCTAAAAAGTTACAAAGAGGTGAACAAGTTCATCGGGCTGGAAGCTTGCCCAGCAAAGGGGGGCGGGGTTTTGCTGAGAAATCTTTCCAACCTTATTTTTCCACGGGAGAAATTGCCTGGTGGGGGGAGTTCTGTTCCTTTAATAGATTATTTTTAAGTTGATTCTAGTACAGGCAGGGCTACTTTTGGGCAGGAACGCACAGGAATGGAGTTCCGGCTGGCTTCAGAGTTGGCCACACCCACTACAGCCAAAACCTTTGTGTGCATGGCTACAGAGGGAAGGCCTAGAGAGCGACCCCCCCGGCGACTCCGAGGCGGGCAGGTCAGGTGGGGCTGTCCCTGGCCTGTCTAAGGGCCGGCTTGCCCGGGCTCCCCGCGGCTACGGGGTGCCTGAGCAAGCCAAGGGAAGGCAGTTTAAACTGCCTTCCCTCCAAGGGCCGGATATGCTAATGCTAATGAGTTTCTAATATGCTAATGAGTTTCTGCTGTTGGGTGTGGCCTATTATGCTAATGAGTTCCTGCTGGGCTTTTTCTACAAAAAAAGCCCTGAGTACAGCTATTACCTTACTGTGATTTCCCCCTTTTTCCTCTAACGGAGTGACAGTGCTACCTGTAATTGCCCCCTCTCCATAACCCTCAGTCTGCCAATAATGTTTTCCACTTAGAATACCACCTGAAAAATCTCCATGATGGTCGTTGCATTATGTGAAAGACGATCCAACCATATGTAAAAATCATGCCTCTAACAATTCACTTGGGTTCTTCTCCAGAGGAGAATACAAATTGTATATCAGGACTTTGGCAGACCTAACTGCTCTGTAAAGCTACTGTTTACTTTCATGTGGGGAGGAGTGGCTGAGAGGGGCAAATGATCTGATCTAACTTTCTCTGGCCCAACTGTCTATATTACGTAATCATTGCTCCATTGATGGAAATTGCATAGGCACTTAGCAATGGAAGCATTCCGTTCTGAATATTTTGCATTCATTTGTGAATGTTCTAGAGATCCAGAACAATGAAGAGGTGCTGGGCCAAAGCACTTTGGAAGCTGGAGACGGGATCACGTCAGGGAACCCTGGAAATGTTCTTCTCCTTGCTGCTGCTGCTGTTGAGCAACTCCATTTTTCTTTATGAAGTCCATATCTTCAGCTGCCAAAAGTCTGCTGGCAGACAGTTTTAAAATGAAGCAGACAGACTGGAATTAAACACTTCTACATAGCTGAATGCAATAAGTTATGAATACCCTGGGACTGATAAACAATCCACAAATGGGAATTACTTCCATTATATGATTCAACGATGGGAATGCCCTTTCATGCTCCTACTAATAAAAATCTATGATACCCCAGCAGTGCTGTTATCTTATTAAAATGATATAAGAATGTTGTGCTTCTGCCACGTGTTTCTGTCTTCACGACAGGGGGCAATATAAAGATAACAAACATTTCCTCTTAAACAAAGATGAGTTCCCACAATTTAAAGGGTGGTAAGTTTTCTCCAACCAGGCATAAAATATACAGAATTAAAAATCAAGAGTTGTTAAGCTTGATGTTGTTAAGTGTATGCTTCTCATACACTTGACGAATGCACACAGAACTCTGGATCAAGATGTCAGTCACAGAACTCATTGGATACTATCATTGATTATTGAAATAAAAAATGAATATGAGCTAATGGACATATATATATGTGTGTGTGTGTATATATATATATATATATAATTTTGAGATTAAAATTAAAAAACCACTCTTAGCACATTTTGCATGGTTCCCTCCCTGGTGCAAAAACCCCTGTGAACTGTATATCAAGGGCACCTATAGCTATTGCAGTCAGCAAATGCTGTAATAGTTTTCTAGGGAAATTTGAGTTTCTGGAAGCTTTTTAATGTTTCTTCAACAGGTACATGCAATGAAAGCTTTATTATCATCCTATTTCTTTCAACAGATTTCCCATTTTTATTTTAATCTCTCAGTTTTGACTATGTGTAGCAACACAATGGAAAGAAGCCCATTTATATATTACATGTCATTAACATATTACATGTCATTTATGCTGATTCGGCAGTTGGTTCCCTTCCTCAACCGTGACGACCTGGCTACAGTGATCCATGCGATGGTCACTTCGAGATTAGACTACTGTAATGCCCTCTACATGGGGCTGCCCTTGTTGCAAATCCGGAGGCTGCAGCTAGTGCAGAACACCGCAGCCAGGCTCCTGATGGGCCTCCCTAGATGGGAGCACATCTGGCTGGTGCTGAAGGCACTGCACTGGCTGCCAATAGCATACTGAATTTGCTTCAATGTGCTGGTACTTACCTTTAAAGCCCTATATGGCCAGGGTCCGACATACCTGAGGGACTGCCTTTCCCCATACATACCCCAGAGAGCACTATAGTCAGGGTCACAACACCGTCTAACTTCCCCAGGCCCTAGAGAGGCCAGGCTCGCTGTTACCAGGGCCAGGGCCTTTTCGGTGGCGGCTCCTACCTGGTGGAATGAGCTCCCGATGGAGATCAGAGCCCTGTGGGACCTGATACAGTTCCGCAGGTCCTGCAAGATGGAGCTCTTCCACCAGGCTTTCAACTAGGAGCCTCTCACCACCACCACCAACTATTACTGTCATCAACATCATGGTAATAGGTTGGCCCTTCATGGGATTGAGCCACAGTGTCGTGGGAGGCTGAAGTACTGCTAAATCAGGACTCTAGTATCACGTTTTATTGAACGCCACCCCAAACTGACTGAAGAATGACCATCATTGCGAGCACTTTATTGCATTTAATTGTATTTAAGGTACTACTGTTTTATGTTGTTTTTAAATGTTTTATGCCAATTTTGGCACATGGTGCTGCTGTCAATTGTGAGCCGCCCTGAGTCTGTTCGTGGGGAGGGCGGGATATAAATCCAATAAATGAATAAATAAATACATAAATGTACAACTGATGCAAAACCAGGCATAGTTTCTAATGGCAAAATTTGTACCAAATATCATTTATGTGGTTACAAAGAAGGATAACTGAAGAGTTGACATGAAAGCCTGCTAACATCCCACCTCCTGTTATGGTCCACAGAATGTTACGCTACAATAACAAAAGTGTTAACCTTTAAAGTTCTATAAGACTCCTGTTGTTTATTGTTGGTACAGACTAGCATAGCTGACCCTCCAGATTTTGATCCTTAATGGGTTCCAGCAAACTCTGTGATTTGGGAAACCTATAGAAAACTTGTTAAAGCTGCCCTCAAACAGTAGATGAGCAGTTTCTGGCTCCATCTCTTTATGAAACAATATATTTTAAAGTGAAATTATTTCTCCAGTATATGTCCTGTATACTGTTACCCATCCAGGGAAATAATTGAAGTTCTTGCTTTTATTATGTCTGGATGCCTTCTTGATTCTCTCAAGTGGACAAAAGTTATCCCTTTTGAATTACCTAGGTAGGGGACAGGTGAAGGGCACCATCACAGCACACCTGTAGAAGGCAGGCTGTACATGTAAACCATGTTCATATAATTTAACCAAAACAGCCTACAGAGAATTCACTAAGTAAATTTGTACAGTCCCTAAATATCTTCCTTGTTGTTCAGTTACTTGAATTTACTCTGAGATGGGCAGTAGTGGGAGTGGCCCTCAAATCCTTGAAAAATCAATTAATATGCTACCATGAAGAAAAATTCTGGGTTTTATTCATTGTTATAGCCACCTTAATATAAGCTTTCTTTGCTGCCCCGTCAATGTGCCCAGCGTCAAGAATTCTTTTTCATTGTACAATTTGCTCTCAACGTTCATTGTACTTGGCCTTAGGGATGCCACTTTCCAGGTGGGATCTGGGGATCCCCTGGAATTACAGCTCATCTCCAGACAATAGACATCAGTTCCCCTGGAGAAATGGATACTTTGGAGGGTGGACTCTGTGGCATTGTACCCCACTGAGGTCCTTGTCCTCCCCAGGCTCCACCCCCAAATCTCCAGGAGGTTCCCAACTTGGATCTGGATTTTTAATTATATCAATTCATTCCGTAAAGTCGTGCTGCGCCACACGCTACGCTATGCTTCTTTCCTGATTTGCTGCCTCTTCCTGATTTTCTAGTAACCCCAAATGTGACCTTGCCAGCTCTCCCTCCCTCTCCATTATCCCTCTCTGCCCTCCCTCCCTGTGTATTTCCCATGGTAGTCTGCCATGACTCTTCATCTTCTTCATCACTTTTGTTAAAAGTGTGGCTGATCCTTGAACCCTGGTAGGCACATCAGACTCATGGGGGGATGTCAGACTCGTTGGGGGATGGGAAGGGCAAAATTCTGAATCTGACTTCTTTTAAAAGTGTGGCTGATCCATCTGAATTGAACCCTGGTAGGAACATCAGACTGAGGAAGGCTTTCACGGCCAGAGTTCATTAGTTTTTGTAGATTTTCTGGGCTGTATGGCCGTGGTCTTGGCACTGTAGTACCTGACGTTTCACCAGCAGCTGTGACTGGCATCCTCATAGGTATAACATAGAAAGATGGAGTACTCTCATGTCAGCAAAAGACAGAAGAGACCCCCTCACTTCTGCAAGAGTATACCGCATACCCTGCAGTTGTGGACAGGTTTACATCGGGACCATACAACGTCGCATCCAGACAAGAATAAAAGAACATGAAAGACACTGCAGAGTTGGCCAACCTGAAAAATCAGCAATGGCTGAACATAGCCTAATTCAAACAGGACACAGTATCTTATTCCAAGACACTGAAATGCTGGACAACACATCCAGTTACCATGTCAGATTACACAGGGAAGCCATTGAAATTCATAAACATAAACACAATTTCAACAGGAAAGAAGAGAGTTTAAAAATAAATAGGGCATGATTTCCAGTCCTGAAAAACACAAAATGCTTTACAACAGCACTACAGATAGTATTAGAATTTCGCCAATCCGTATGCAAAAGAACTTCCTCAGGAAAGCTCCTCCATCAGCATGTCACAGCCTGGGAAACTCCTACAAGATAATGACTCAGTCCTACCCCACCTTCCTGAGTAGATATTAATTACCTGTCTACCATTTTTCTTCTCACATTGACATCTTTCTGTGTTATACCTCTGAGAATGCCAGTCACAGCTGCTGGCGAAACGTCAGGTCCTACAATGCCAAGACCACAGCCATACAGCTACAACAACTAATGAGGAAGGGATGTTAGGAACAGGTTTTCGAGTCTATTTTTGCAGTCTCTGGCTTTCTTAAATAACAGAAACAATGCTGGGGGAAGGTTTGTCTGCTCTGGAGACAGCGGCAGGATTTCTCCCCCTGATTTGAACTTAGTGATTTATCAGCTCAAGGCCACTATAGAGGTATCCAAGAGCCTTGCATCTGTAATCACTCCCCCCGTTTTCAGTTATCAGTTCAGTAACATAGGTTTTGTATTTTTGTACTCTTGTGGGGGGGGGGGTTTCCTGTCTATTTTAGCAATCTCCCTGGCTTTCTTAAATAACAGAAACAAAGGGGGGGTTAGTTTGCTCTAGCAGGATTTTTTTACCTGTTTTTAATGTGGGACCAACAACAGGACAGGAAACCACCCCTGCACAGGAGTCCAACCCCAGCCCCACCAGAAAAATAATTATGCCCCATAAGCCAAAAAATCCTGGCTACAGCCTGCTTCTCACCTACCAGATAACCTACCTTTATCTGGCCCCATCTTCATCTTTCCCTCTTTTCTTACCCTGGCAGCCTCTACCTGGGAAAACTATGGCCCAGTTGCATGGTGCTTGCTGCCAGGCCCAGCTGCACAGTTGAGAACATACAAGGACTTGTGGGGGCACCTCATTATCCCTTGTGCACCCCTCCACACATTATTTCCTCTTTCCTTTATCCTGGCAACCTTTCCCTGCTTACTTGTCTCCTTCCCACCCACCCATCAACCTACCTTTTATCTGTTCCCAATCTTCAGCTATATTTATTATTTATTTATTTCATTTGTAACCTTGCCCCTTCTATAACCATCTCAGGTTTGCGTTCATCATTCTCATCCATCCAACACACACACACACACCAGAAGATCAGAAGAATGGTATACCTGTCTTGACCTTGGCACTAAGGATAGAATTAGGGTTGCCAGGTCTTCATGATGTGCCAGTGGGGGGTGGGAGGGAGACTTCTGGGAGTGGGGTTGGGCTCCATCCCAAAAACCAATGTTGTGCAGTGACATCCTAGATGCGATGAAATCACACGGAAGTGACATCATCATGTTGGGGATGTCATGCTGTGACAGTCTATGGTAAAATTGTCCTCAAACCATAGAGTTTTGCCCCCAAACCAGAGCATCTCAGCATGATGTCCCCAGTGTGATTACATCACTTCCATGTGATGTCATCGCTTTGGGGATGTCACCGTGTGATGTTGCTGTTTGGAAGTGGGGTTTTCCCCACCAGCCAGCTTGGTGGTGGCGGGCAGAAGCCCCCCAAAATGGGGGACCCCCCGTCTGGGGAATCGGAACCCTAGAGAGCATTACTAAATTCTGTGCAGTCAGCAGAGTCTACTATGATTCAGTGCTGATTAAATGTAATATTTTATATTTATTTTTATAACTTTAATGTAATGGTTTTCTGTAAATACTTTTTGCTAATGTATGTAATGTAAGACCCATGACCTTAATAAACAACTATTTAATTTATTTATTTACCATGGGGTCACAAACCAGCTTGTATCATTCTCTTCTCCATTTTTTGTCCTCATAACTACCCTGTGAGGTAACTGGCCCAAGGTCACCCAGTGAGCTTCCACAGCAGAGTTGTCATTCAAACCTGTGTCTCCTAGATCCTAGTGTGAAACACTAATCCAGAGATGCTGAACTCATTTGTTACAAGGGCCAATGTATTTAATCATATGCAAGACTAGTTTTTTTACAAGAGATACCATAAAAAGGGAAGTACTTTATATTTCCATACATACCAGTTGCTCGCAGGCTGAATAAGAGCCCTGGACGGGCCAGTTCTGGCCCATGGACCTTATGTTTGAACCCCCTGCTCTAATCACTACATTACATTGGCTTTCTTAGAGTGGCTGCTGTGGATGAGTAGCAAGCTGCCAAGCCTGGGTTAGTCATGCAAACTGTGTGGTGTTAAGTTGCCCAGTGGTTGCTGGTGGGCCTGGCCCTGAGAAGGCTTCCCTCAAAAAGCCTGCTGGCAGCAACCAAGGCTTGAAGGCTGCTTGAACAAGATATAGACTTTTAAAATAATGAAAATAATAAAGAACTATTAAAAAGAACCACTGTACATGGATGTTAAAGATGTGAGATGTTTGTGTTAAAGTCCATGTTTAGGCATAAATCCAGAAGGTTATTGTAGGTTGATTAGATAGTACAAAAAGTGGCCTAAAACAAATCATTTTTGTGTAAGAAACAGTAGAAAGACATACTTTTATCCAGTGAACATTTTAGAATTTAAAATGTTTTCAATTATATTTGTGCTCTTTCCCCCCCCCTTTTTTTTTGCACGGTTGCTTTCTGTAATAACAAAATCTGGATTGCATGAATGATAAAATTTTAAACTTTAAAATTATATTTTATGCATGTTATACTTTAGAAAGTATCGTCTGTTTCTCATAACACCACTAAATATATTTTCCACACTGTTCTGATTACATTCATTGTGGAATTTGTATGGGTTCCCCGAGAACTATGTACTGAGTTCACAGAACAAGAAATGTTGCCGTATTTATGATATACGTACATTAAGTATGCTTTAAAAATCTTTGACCCTGCTTTAATCAAAATCATACAGAGGAAGAGAACTTGTTTCACTTCTGGGCACCCATTTCTGGTATATAATCTGTTCACAAAGATATAGATTGTTCATTTGTTGGAATGAATGAATTGGTGGAAATTAATGGGGCTTCAATTGGAAAAATGTGTTGAGTGCTGGTATCCTTCACCAGCACACAGTTTGGTGAACTTCCATGTGCAGCAATGCTTCTGAGTCATTCCCCACAGTAGTTCCTTGGAGTATGTGACAAGCCATTTTTGAAATGCAGGATGATTTAAAATTATATTATGAACATGTATTTCCATTTAGCCCATAATAAACACTTGTGCTGCCTAATAACAACAACATACATGTTCATCAAAAACTAAAAACCATGTAGATAGACAGATAGATTCAGGTGGGTAGCTGTGTTAGTCCAAAGTAGCAGAACAAAGGTGCCACTGGACTCAAACTTAAAATCCATGTTGTTTTATCTAATTATCAACATGGCCAAATCTGTGGATTCTTAAATTCAGAGATTTGAGCCATGAACAGACAAGACAGATCTCTCCTTATATATAAAAGCCTTTTGGTGGTGGCACTCTCCAGAACATTCCGCACACTCCTGAATTGGTTGGCGCCCTGGTGTGTCACTCAGAATCTGTCCCTATCCACTGGCTGCGTTGCTTGAGTCTCGCCTCCAACATTCTAAACAGTTTGGTGTTCCTCTCCCTCCCATAGCCAGTCAGAACACAGAGGATATTTGCATATGCGGCCTCATTGGCCTTTGCCTCGGAACACAGAGGTCGTTTACATATGCGGCTTGATTGGCCTTTGCCCTTAACATTCTAAACAGTTTGCTGTTGCTGTTCTGAGGTAAAATGTGTTCTGAGGTAATTTGCCTCGGAACACAGAGGTCGTTTACATATGCGGCTTGATTGGCCTTTGCCCTTAACATTCTAAACAGTTTGCTGTTGCTGTTCTGAGGTAAAATGTGTTCTGAGGTAAAATACATTTCCCCTTAGTGCCTGTTGGGGAAAACCATTGTTGCCAATCTCCAGGTGAGGGCTGGAGATCACTCAGAATTACAACTGCTTTCCAGATGGCAGAGATCAGTTCCCCTGAAGAAAATGGTGGGCTCTGTGTCCTTATATCCTGCTGAGATAGCCCCGTATGACAGCCAATGTGATGTAGCAGTCAGGGCTTCAGAGCATGGGAGAGGCTGCAGGTATGTGGGGGGTGGAAAGCTGAAGAGTGAGGTGGAAATATAGGTTGGTTGATGATTGGCTGGGAAGGAGATAGGGTTGTCAACTCCAGGTGGGAAATTCCTGGAGTTTTGAGGGATGGAGCCTGGAGAGGGTGAGGTTTCAGGAGGGGTGGGACCTCGGACAGGTACAAAGCCATAGACTCCACCCTCCAAACCAGCCATTCCGTCATGGGGAACCATTGTTGCCAATCTCCAGGTGAGGGCTGGAGATCACTCAGAATTACAACTGTTCTTCAGGTTGCAGAGATCAGTTCCTCTGGAGAAAATGATGGACTCGGTGTCATTATACCCTGTTGAAGTTGCCACAGCAAATTGACACTGAGTGCTCAAGGCTGGGGCACCCGCCTAGAGTTGTTGCATTTATTTCCACAATGGGCCTTATTCCTAGTTTTTTTTATAATCCTGAAAAATACCCTAGGTTTGCAGAACATTCTGAACTTTAAAAAAATACATTGAGGATTAGCCCACCCCCCCTCCAATAATAGAAGAAGCATTTGTAGCTTTAAGAAACAAATCTCCTCAGTGGCCATTGTTAGGCAACCACAAGTTTGCTAGCCTCCAAACCCTGGTTTCTGTCAATAAATGGGGCGGGCCTTTCCAGGGCTGTTTTGGCCTTTAAGGGGAGTGGTGGCACAGTGGGTAAATCCCCTGCATAACTATAACATCTGAACTGCCAAGCTTTGTCAGTTCTAGCCCCATACTAGTGTGTGCAGCCAAGCCTTGTCCCTAGCTCATCGTCTTCCCAGTAATTTGAAAGCTTCGGCAAGTAGATAAATTGGGGACCACCCGTAAGGGGGTGGGCACACCACTCCCCTTGGGAGGTCTTAGCTGCCAGTGTGACATCTGCGGCACGGCAGAGATCAAAAAGTGGAAAAAATTGTTTCGGCATTCCCTGTAGTGGAGAGAATCGGCCAGACAGTGGCAGTGTGGCAGTGCGACATCGAGAGCCCTGATGTCATCAGCCAGCCGACAGAATACATGCCGTTGGGACATGACTGACACAGCCTGCAGATGGATCCTCCGACCAGCTACAATGTGTGTGTGATTAAATATTGTATGTTGTCTTCCATATTCCCCACGAATATATTGTTAGTTCATTGTCTTTGAGTAACTGTAAATCGCTCTGAGCCTTCATGAGTGGGAAAAAGCGATCAATAAATTGAAAGTATTATTATTATTATTATTTAAGGGAGGATTCATTGGGGCCAGGACTGGTGGCAACCAGGGATGCTCAAACACCCACCAATTTGGATTGTGCCATATATGTTTTTCAATGATCAGTTCAATAGTTCATTGAACTGTCTGTGGGTGTTCAACAGAGTGTTTCACTGCATTCCTTACTAACCATGCAGTACAGTGCACTTGGCTTTTCATGCATGTGGGTTTTCACACAACCCCATTGACATTTACTACATCCACATCCTATACTGCATAACTGCTCTGCTCAGCAGTGTGGTATAGTGGTCAGGATTTCAGACCAGGATCTGGCAGACACAGGTTCAAATCATCACTCTGCTTTAGAAGCTCCATCTGACCTTGGGCTAGTTATCTATTTCAGCTTAACTTACTTCACAGGGTTGTTGTGATAAAATACAGGAGAGGAGAATGTCCTGGCCTCACTGGTGGACCTCCTGAGGGCACCTGGTATTTCTGGCCACTGTGTGACACAGAGTGTTTGACTGGATGGGCCTTTGGCCTGATCCAACATTGGCTTCTCTTATGTTCTTATAGGAACTCTCTGTCTGGGGCAAGGGATGCTCTGTCTTCTTGGTGCTTTGGGGGGGGGCAAGAGTGGGAGGGCTTCTAGTGTCCTGGCCCCACTGCTGGACCTCCTGATGGCACTGGTATTTCTGGCCACTGTGTGACACAGAGTGTTGGACTGGATGGGCCTTTGGCCTGATCCAACATTGGCTTCTCTTATGTTCTTATGTTCTTATGTTCTTAATGATGTGCTTTGCACCCCCAATGATCCATGCCACAGTTTTGTGGCATACAGGTAGTGGATGGATGATAAAATTTATTCTGAAAACAAACGAACAAAAAAACAACCCCACACACAGGGCCAAAACAAAACTGTACCAAAATAAAATTTACAATATCTACTCAATTTGAATATAGAACCAACTGAAGGCCTTCAAATCCTCTGAAATCTATTTTCAAGCACAAAGTGGCCTGAAGTTCTATGTCAAATCCGGGTATTTTCAGGATTAGTTTTGGCAAATACCTCATGGCATTAAAATGTGCTAAGTGTCTGGTTGTGTTTTTCCTGTACATGAGATTGGTCTTGGGCTGCCTCTTCGATTGATAAACCTGGGTCTGGCCCTAGCTGTCTGGAAAGTGGGGAAACTTAAATGAGCAGAGGTGAGCAGGTCAGTCAGAGTTTACAGTACAATCCTATGCAGAAGAACTCTAATCTAAGCCATCAGTGGGTTTACACTGACTAACTCTGCATAGTATTCCACTGTAAGAACACTACTGATTTTTGTCAACACCAGCCAGTATTTAAAAAACAACAACCAACAGACATATTCCCATTCTAAAAATAAGTTTGGTGTAGTGGTTAAGTGCGCAGACTCTAATCTGGGAGAACCGGGTTTGATTCCCCACCTGCATCTGCTGGATGACCTTGGGCAGGCCATAGTTCTGTTAGAGCTGTTCTCTCAAGGACAGTTCTCTCAGAGCTCTCTCCGCTCCACCTACCTCACAGGGTGTCTGTTGTGGGGATGGGAAGGGAAAGGAGTTTGTAAGCCGCTCTGAGACTTCGAGTGAATGGCGGGGTATAAATCCAATCTCTTCTTCTTCTTAAAGTGAAAGTTATCCAGTCACCAACAAGCTCCCCCCCTTTTAAAAAAGAGTAACCTACAGCATCACTTCAGGTAGGGTAGTATACCCTCTGCCCCCCTCCCTCCTCCAGTTATAGCTCTGTAAGTATCTTCTTTACCATGGTGTGGCTTCCTGACATTCTGGGTAATAGTTTAATGACTTTCCTAAAATAAGATTGAAAGATCCTATATGAAAATGTAGAAACAGCCAAAAATAGCTAACAGAGTAAATTATTCCAGGATATGAAGTTAACTGTTGAGGTCCATAGAGCACCATAATTTCTAAGTGCAAAGTATATAGTTTCATAGCTTTTCAGAAGCATTGGGATGAAATGCAGCACATATAAATCCTAGTAAAACCATGAAATTGCCTATGGGGATGGCGCCATCTCATGTAGTCACTCCTGAGGGGAAAAAGTACAAAAACACAGCCTGAATTAACCATTCAGAAGTTAAAACTGAGAATCTTTTAAAGTTTACTTACTGTGTGAAAGATATTATGAAATAATGTTTATTAAAAGGCATTAGAAAATAAAGTTGTTCTTTGGGTCCTGACATTAGTCTCTAAATGAAAACTGATTTGGAAGAAGAAATAGAATTAAATAACAGGCTAAAAAATCAGAAACTGTTTCAAACAACTTATATGAAACCCAGCCTTTTAGAAGAAGTCCAAAAAGTTAGCCATTTGCTGCCGGGTTTAGAAACTAGCTTCCTGCTGTTATGTCATACGGAACTCCCAAGGCAAAGTTTAAACAGATTCCAGCCCCACTGAGTGCCTGAGGGAGAGCAGTTTCTATGTATGAATAATAGCATTGCCCTTATATGGTATGAACTGTTGTGTAACGTCACAGTCAGAACTATGCAATTTGATGATCCCTTTCAGAAAGAAAGAAAGAGACGATCATTGTGTAATGGTTGTAGAGAAAGTTTATAATAGAAAACTCTCATCAGTAGCTCTTTTTCTGGAATGTTAGTAATCCTTTTAGAATTTATATGAGGAGTGACAGATTTTGTCTATGTACATAAGACAGCCACAAGAACTGATGTATCACATCTGAGTAAAGAAGCAGACTGCTTGAAAGCAAATTTATGCTGCCTTGGTTGATTCTGATAAGAAATTGTAAACCCCCCCTAAACAGAAAGCATGCACAGACTAGCATCTATTTAGATGGCAGCCACTACATAAATTATCCAGAGGCCCATTCCCCGGCGGCGCCGGATCGGGTCCCGGGGGGAACTCCTCCCCGACGTGCGCGTCACCCGGAAAACTCTATGGTTTCCCCTTGTATGGCCATGGCTCCGTCCCCAGCATGCCCGGTGTCCTCCCGTCACTTCCGGGTGACATGCGTGCGGCGCGTGCATGCACCAGACGCCAGCCTGGAGCCCCCCACTCCCAGCGAAGATCAACTTGGCAACCCTACCCCAAAATGATAAAATGAAAGTTTGTAGCTTTACTAAACAGATTTCCCCACTGGCCATTGCAAGACAACAACAGCATTCTAGACTTGATTTCTGTCAGAAGAAGGCAGCAGGAGGGGCATGGCCCTTTTGAGGGCTGTTTTGGCCTTTGAGGGAGAACTAATTGGAAGCAGGCCTGGCAGCAACTACTGAGTGACTTGATACCACTTGATCTGCATGACTCACCCAGGCCTGGCTGCTTGTTACTATTCAACAACAGCTACCCTATGGTGTAGTGGTTAGATCTTCAGACTAGGTTCTGGAAGACCCAGGTTTGAAGCACTAGGTGATGTTGGGCCAGTCACGTACTTGCAGCCTAACATACCTCACAGGATTGTTGTGAGAATAAAAAGGAGGAGGAGACAATGTTGTAAGCTCCTTTGGTCCCCACTGTGGAGAAAACCAGGGTGTAAATTAAGTAAATAAATAATAAATATAGCTGAAGATGGAAGGCAGAGAAAAGGTAGGTTGGTAAACAGCTGAGAATGAATGAATCAGGGAAAGGGGAGGAAATGTAGGGGTTGAAATAGGAGGAGGGGAAAGAGGAAATAGTGTGGGGAGGGGAATACAGGGGAAAGTGAGGTGCCCCCCACAGGTCCTTGAGGGTTCCTTACCATGCAAGTGGGCCTGGACCAGCTGCCAACACCACACAACTAGACCATAGTTTTTCTATATAGAGGCGAAGACAGAGGAGCAGATTAAGGTAACATGGCTGCTGGGTTGGAAGGAAGCAGGAAAAGGGGAGAAAGTATTTTCAAAGAAGGGAAGGAAGGAAGAGGAAGCAGGAAAATGGGAGAAAATACTTTCATGGAAGGGAGAGAGGAAATAGTGGGGAAGAAGAAAATGAGATGCCCCGGAAATCCTGATGGGTTCCCACTTTTATTTATTTATTTGAAATATTTATAAACCTACCTATTTCCCTAATATAGGGGCCTAAGATAGGTAACAACAGTTTAAAACTATAATGATAATATATTTTAAAAATTATCACAACACATTCCAGAAGAAACTCAAGGAACAACACAAGCCCACTTTAAAAACAGGATTTTATAGACCTGCCTGAAAGCTAAAGGGTGTTTTTTTTCACACTTTAGGGAAGGCCATTATGAAGGAATGGGCTACAACTGAGAAAGAAAAGAATGTTCTGCTCCTGTTAACAAGAAGGGATAAACAGCAGGTGCTGATCAGAGGACTGGAGATGTCATATGGGTTCATTTAGGGAAAAGCAGTCCTTCAGGTATTTGGGAAACAAATCAGCAACCACTGAAACAATCTCAGTGTTAGCATTATATGATCATAATGCTTAGCTTTGAACAGAAATCTGGCTGATGTATTCTGAACTAATTGTTCAGGTTGCCTTCAAGGATAGCTCCATGTAGAGTGTGTTATAGCAGTCAAGCCTTCAGGTTACCAAAACATGGATCAGCCTGGACAGATCACCTGAATCTCGAAAAGGGAGCAATTTATGAGACAAATGCAATTGAAAAACCATCTCCATCAGTATAGTTTTCTTTCAAGTAGCTTCTTCCCAGCAATTTACTCCTGTGAAACTCCAAAACCACTTTTAAAAAACTGCAAATATAGTAAGTTGGATGGGAAGGTCTCCCATTTGCCAGAATGAAACACAGGAAAATAGAAAAATAGCCTGAACACATGGACAGATGCTTCCAGTTCTGTAGTTCCCCCTTAGCTACATTTTAGAAATGGGTTTCCTTGTTGACAGGAAAACTCCAAACCACTATAGTAGATATGCAGACAGAAAGTTCAAGTATGTACTACAGGGTCAGGGTATTGTGGATCCATGCCACTGGTACAAATGATAAACAATTTGAGGGAAGTAAACAGTAAATGAAGCAGAGGTACTTGACTGGAAAAAAAATTACCCGGCAAGAGGAAAACAGATTACCTCAGTGCATCTAAAACATTAATCACTAATATCTCAAGTAGAGAAAGTGTTTATGAGAATACAGCCAAATGATGGGAAGGTCTTTTGAACTTGAACAGCACAGGAGGGGAAATGTCTTTTCCGAGCCACATTTTTCCTGTATTACAAGCCTTCAAGAAAAGGCCTGTTTCCCCCCCACTGTTTTCCCCCCACTGTCAAATGCTTTCATACTTAAGTACCATTTCACACAATATAAACTATGAAACAGTTCATCCATAGTACTTGTGACTGTTGCAACTGCAACTGAAACAAAAAGACTTGCTGAAGAAAAGATATTTCACAGAAAGTTTGTCAGGCAGATCTCCATAGACAGAGCATTCCATAGCATGACCGCCTAGTAGGTGTCAATTTGGGCATCTCTCAACATATTTCCAATAGTACAAGAGCCTTATTCAAGAATTCTCAGCATGATTTTTAAGGATGGGGTGGAGGAGAAGAGCATAAAGAGGATGGCACACCTTTAAATACTGCAGATGAAGAATGTTTAACATTTTAAATAAATATACATAAATATACATGCGTGCGTGAGAGCACATTGAAATGCGTATGGAAAGTTACTGGTGAGGACTAATGTATGTGGTCCCATAAATGGGAGGGGATTTTCTCTCTCTGTTCAACTGCCACCGCCACCTGACCTTTGTAGGAATTGCCCACTGGGAGGACCTCTATGTCTCCTACTATCCAGCATCTGGTTATCAGAGGGACAGCTTACTGCCTTGTACACCACTGGGGGAGTAGCCCCTTGGCAACTGACTGCCCCTCCCCTTCCTCCTGGTGCTCCAGTAGCATGTCCAAGCAGTCTATGTGGTACAGAGAACCATTACCAGTATCAAAAGTTATAAATTATTTATTAAAAATAAAATGCTCACAACCATACTGTCAGCACAGCACCAGATTGAACAAGGGATTCAAAAGAAACGGGTAGAATGCAATTCCTCTGTCCTTCTTTCTATACATGCCACAACAGATGTAAAATATAAGGCAGACTTCTTAGCTTAGAAAGTTACAGATGTTGTACAGGACATCCATTACCTTGAAGCCTCTTTCAGGTGTGCAGGCCAGAACATGGCAACAGATGCCTCCTACAGACCTCAGTTAAGAGTTTTGTGTGTCTCAATGGTATCGGCACAAAAGAAAGACCCTTCTTCCTCCCAGGAGTTTTGTCATCTCTCTTTCTCCTCCCACTGACCAGGTAAGGTCAAAGAAGCATTTCTCGAAGTCTCCGGAGATTTTTCCTAAAGTCTTTCTAGCAATTAATTCCTCCAAATCTCTGTTCCCTGCTAGAGATCACCTGGACCATGCAATGGTTTCTAGCTAGACCTATTAGCATTTCTAAAAAGGGTGGCTGCAGTGAGGCTGGAAAGCAACTGAATTGACTTTCACCTTCCTGCCTGTTCTCAGCCAAGAGTGTGGGGGGGGGGACTTTTTCAGACACCAGCTGCAGGTTTTGCTTAGTTCAAACCTCCAAAGAAAAATGTATTTCCCCACACCAGCTATGGCCATTCCTCAATATGTGTGCTCTGGCCATGGTGATCTATGCTCTGATCACATTCAGATTAGATTACTGTAATGCACTCTGTGTGGGGCTGTCTGTGAAAATTGTCTGGAAACTGCCTCCTCCCATACTGTACACCCTGCCAACTATGATTTTCCTCACAAACCCTGGTCTCTGTGCCCCCACCGTCAGTAGTGAGGCTGGTGGTAACCAGGGACAGGGCTTTTTCACCAGTGGCTCTTTTCCTGTGGAGTGTCCTTCACCTTGAGGATCACCTGGCTCCTGTCCTGTTCTCTTTTAGGTGCCAGGCAAAAATGTTTCTTTTTACCCAGGCTTTTAATTAATGGGTTGATCTTTTAAATTTTTTATTGTCTGCTTTTTAGCCTGATAACTGTTTTGATACTATTCATTCATTCATTCATTAATTTTATGTATACCCCGCCCTCCCTGCCAATAAATGAATAAATCTAAATGAATGAATGAATAAATAACTACCAAGCAGGCCTGTAGCCATGGTGGGGCTCCCAGGGGCTAATGCCCCACTCCGAATCTGCCCTGCCCTCCACCCCGAGTCCATCCTCACTTTGATCTTTTTTTAAGTCTCACCATGAATCCAGATGTACTCACTGCCCACTGCCATGCACATCCTGCTCCTCACCAGCACAGGGACATTTCCTTAGTAGCATTTCCACCTGAGTAGCCATAGCCAGAAGCCACAGCCTCAGCAGCTCCAAGTTCTCCCTTCTGCTTCCATCCTGATTCATCGGCTTGACTGTTCAAGGTTTCTTAGCTCCCAGTTCTGCTATACGACTAGGGGAGAGAGCGGCTCGTGGGGGGAGGAAGAGTGGCATGAGGTGTGTAGAGAGGATAGAGAGCAGCTCATGGGGGGTGAGGTGTGGTAAGATATGAAGTATAAGTTCTTTAGAGAGGTTGCCGGCTCTGGGTTGTGAAAGCACTGTTTTATTTATTGTACTGTAGTTTTGGAAACGACCTTGTGTTCTTAAATTGAAAAACTGGCTAGAAGAGGGTGGGCATCTGGAGCATTCCCCTTGCCAGGGTGGGGAGAGAACCTTTTTCTAGCCCCCGTTTGGTGCTTGAGCCTGCTTCCTTCAGCCAGAGACCACTTGAGTCAGAGAATTGGCTCCACTTCTTGCTTCCTTGCATGAAAGGTGGGCTCACGCTGCAAGAGTTGCCCCATTGTTTCCTGTGACGGGAATCTGAGTGTTTGTTCTTGCAGCTGCTTTGAGTTATGGGGAAAAGGAAAACCAAGTGCTGCTTTACTAGGGGAAACTCTATGAAAGGAGAGCAGCAGAGGTTTAGGGGGTGTGCCTGCTTGAGCATTCTTTCTTTATAGTTTATGCCCAGGGCACTATCTTCATTGCTTGCCCCAAGGGTGCATGGCTGCTGTTTAAACCCACCCAAAACATGTCCCCCCACTGAAAGTTTTCTGGCTATGGGTCTGCTCCCGAGCTACCAGGATATGTATCAAAATGGCAAATCCTTATAATCTTGGAGTTGATGCATCTGGTGTACCTAGGGAAACTGGGGAAAAGTCACCCTTAGATTAATTTAAAAAAAACTTGGTCCAAAAGAACTCCTGAACAATAACGGGCACTACGGTCGGGTGCGAAACATCTCCTGGCAATACCAGGCCCGAAGGAGGCCAGGCTGGCCATTACCAGGGCCAGGGCTTTTTCGGTGGTGGCTCCTACCTGGTGCAACAAGTTCCCGGAGGAGATCAGGGCCCTGTAGGACCTAATGCAGTTCCACAGGGCCTGCAAGACGGAGCTCTTCCGCCAGGTGTTTGAGTAGGAGCCGCCATTACGGTACCATGATTACCTGGCCCTGGCAGAAAGAACGCTGGCATTGTCTGGAACAGAGAACACTGAGCTAGTAGAGCAGCAGTAAGTTCGTCATCTTTGCGGAATATCTGGAGCACTTTATATATGTAATTTTGTAATGTTGTATAATGTTTTAAATGGTTTTTAAAATGTTTTAATGTGCGGGCGTATGCTTGTCTGTGACCCGCCCTGAGCCCGCTTTTGTGGGGAGGGAGGGCTATAAATCGAAATAAATAAATAAATAAATAAATAATAACCTGATTCTCTTGAGGGCACATAATAACATCAATCACAGACCGACCACTAACCCCTAGATCAACTGTCTTGCCCACTTTGTGTTATCTGAATTGAGCTCCAGTTTATTAACTTTCGTTCATCCTACTATTGATTCCACAACTGAGAGCCAGTGTGGTGTAGTGGTTAAGAGTGTCAGACAAGTATCTGGGAGATCCTGGTTCTAATCCCCACTCATTCCATTGAAGTCCACTGGGTGATCTTAGGCCAGTCACACTCTCTCAGCTTAACCTACCACACAGGGTTGTTGTGAGGATAAAACTGAGGAGAGGTGAGTGATGTAAGCTGCTTTGAGTCCTCTTTGAGGAGAAAGGCAGGGTACACATGAACAGAATAAATAAAATAATAAATAAACAATTGTACAAAGACTTCAGCATCTCAGTATGATGTAAGGGAAATGAGAAATAATACTGAATATCATCCTCATATTGGTGATACCAGACTACATGTCCAGGGATGCCTACATCCCTGGCCAGTCCTGCAGGGGTAGCTCTAGGAGATGGATTTACCCTGGGGGCTGCCCTGAGGTCTGGATACAGGCATTGCTTGGTGCTCTTCCCTGTCATTGAGAGAGTGTGCAGACTCGGGCTGAGAATCACTGGCACTAGGGAACAATGCGCTGGAGTTATGGAGCCCAGAACAGCAGACACTCCCAAGCAGGAAGGCAGGGTTGGCCCTGGAACAGCTGAAAGCTGAGAGGCTGGGTGGGGCCTTGGGTCCTGGCTGGGAAGGCCAGAATGGGGAGGAGATGCAGTGGCATCTGGCACTTGCAGCAAGGGTGAGATCCTCACCATAAATGCAGACAACCAGGTCTGAATGTATTGAGCCATGGGAGAGATTGGAATGAATGAGGCAGAAGGTGGAGTACAGGTGGGGTTCATGGGTAGAGCAAGGTACAGCTAGACAAGCCCTACCCTTCACAGGGATTGGTGGAGGTGAAAGTCGCAGGGGAGGAGCCAAGGAAGGAAGGCAAAGATAAAAGCAAGTTCTCCAGTCGTGCTGAGAGAGAGTGGAGCAGGGGTGTGCATTTGGCTGTATCAATGCCCAAAACCCCACCCCAAAATACCTTACCAGTATTTTTTTGGTATTTTTAAAGCCGATTGCAGATCAGAGACTCTGACCAGCTACTGGTCTCACTGATCCCGAATAAAGCTGATTTTTCCCCGGCTTTTTTGGGGGTATATTCAGCTACACCGAATAGCTGGTGGTGGAGAGGTTTAAAGGGCTACAAAGTTAACTTTCAGTTCTCCTCTAGGGTTCTTTCCCACCTTTTGCTCTGGTTTCCATGGCAGCAAGAGGGATGGGGAAGAGGCATCTCTGCAGTTCAGTGGAAAAAGAACCATGGGGTGCTCTAATGCTTGGTCCAATCCTTTTGAAACTTGGGGTTTCTTTTGAGAAGAGACTGCAGCAACTGCATTGCAAATCTGGTGCCTCTCCCTCACCCCCCCCCCCAAGACCACAGAATATATGCGGGGATAGATTTGCCATTGACTTTAATTGTACCCATAGGTATAATGGGGTATAGGGTATAATGGATGCTCCAAAAATTAGGGATTCCTGAAGATTACCAAATCCAAATACCATACTCGTATTGCAATTTGGGAATATCAGGAATTACCAATATTTTGGGGGTCCAATATATACGAATCCAAAAAAAATATTGTTTTTCTTGCACACCCTTAGAGTGGACCCAAAAAGCCGAAGCCAGGCTTTAACTGCATGTGAAGCCATACAAGGGTAATAGACCCAATTGCTTCTACCCTCTCTGAGGTGGATGAATGAAAGGGAGAGCCTGATGCAATGGAGGAGGGACAGAAGTCCGCAGCAGACTAGGAGGGAAGTCACACTGCAAATCTTCTCCCAATCAATGTAGCTAATAGCCAAGCATGGCCCCATCAGCAGATATCTAAATTCACAGATTGGGGCCACAATGATACTAAACAGATTTTCTGACAAACTTGGGGGACCTTACAGGTTTGCAGAAAAATCTGAAATCTTAAAAAAAATACATTGGGGATTTATATTCCCTCCCAAATAAAATATTGTTCTCTGCAGAAACCTGGCAGCACCCAGCTTGGCAATAAGGCAGCTCCAAGATACTGCAGCTGCCATGATGGGGCCCAGAGACAGCTGCTGAGGCCTGGAGCTGCACTGGACTCAGCAACAGGGGGAGGTTGGGTTTTCCCCCATGAGTTTCATGGGTCCTCACCAGCAAAAGGAAATCAAGGTAAGGAGGGAAGAGAAAGAGAGATGGGGGAATATAGAGAAGCTGGGGAGGGGGGAGAAAGAGGGGGATTATCAGAGAAGAGAGGGTAAGTTGACAGATAAGGGGAGGGAAGAAAGAGGGGGGAGATTGTAGGAGAAGGTAAGAGGAAGAAAAAAAGAAGGGGGAGGTTGACAGAGAAGGAGGGTAAGAAAGAGAGGTATGATTGTTATAGAAGGGGGGAGAGGGAAGGAAACAAGGGGGAATGGGATATACCCTCTCCAGAATTTTCTCGCAGTTCCCATTTGTCTCTCCTAATGACCATATAGATGTAAAGAAACATGGGAAACAATGTGGTATTCCATAGGACAATGCCCATGGAGCTGAAAGTTGTTTGGCGTGTTTCTATCGGGTAAGTCTGGAACCACCAGAATGGAGTGCCTTCAGATGAGCCAGATTGTCCAGAAGTATGCTGTGGTCAAGAAAACCAGGAAAATCTATTGAAAGATCCAGAAAAACCAAGACAATTGCATAGCCTTCATCTATCTGTTGAGTTCTAAATCCCAACTTCAAGCCAGTTTGAAATGGATATAGAGAAACAATTTAATCTGAAATATTCTGGTTTTGAAAATTATAGGAAATTAAAGGAAATTATAGTTTCATCATCTAAGGAAAAATAATAGGTTTATTGGGAGTGTCAGTTCCAGATCTTTTCGGATGTGAATGAGTGAGGAAACAGGGGTCAGCAGAACAGCCCTGTAATTTGTAGGCATACGCTTATAAGTGTTATTTTGCCTATCTGGGTAAAAGCCCTAGTGCAACCAGATGTACTTTGATTAATTGCAGGACATCTGGCAGATGCAAATGTTGTTGGCCCACATTCTCATTGAGACTGGCCTGACCTACAGACAGACTGCCTCACATGGGGCCAGAGCTGTCGTTCTTTTATGGACATTTCTCTGCAATGAATACAGCTAAATGTTCCATACAATGTGCTAGTCATGAAATTGAATTATCTCCAATGGAGTGTCATAGGTGCGTGAGTTCAGATGAAGGAATTTAAACACAAACCAGAGTTGCTGACTGCTCATCAGGGAAACATATACACAGCCGGGACCTATCAGGCTTTTATGTTGACGTAAGCTACCTTCAGTGTTTAAAGTTCATTTCCCAAATATTGTGCAATGCAGAACTATCTACCTAACCTAGCATTTGTTGGAGCAGTTGAAGGGGAGGGTGTATTTCTCCTAACTCTGGTTAGGAGAAATGCTGGAGCCACACAACAAGATTCTTAATTTTCAGAGGAACATTTTTGAGAACCAGTTAAAAGATCAATAAGGGTAATGAACATAAGGATATGCTAAATGTTTTCAGTGATAAAGGCATGTTGCTTTGAAAACATAGCTTTTGAGAATGTACTCTGCAAATCAAAAATAATTATTTTGAGGAAGCTTCACCACTGCAGAAGCTCCTTACAACACAACAGGTTCAAAAGTTCATTACAGAACATGAACAGTTCTAATTTTAATCTAATTTTAAATCTAATTTTAAATCTAATTTTAAAAAGGGATACAGCTGGACTCTGAGTCCAAGCATCTCTGTTGATGTTTCTGGAGGGTTTAAGTATACATTCAGGTCAGGCAGGTCTCTTTTTGTAGAAAAAGCCCAGCAGGAACTCATAAGCATAATAGGCCACACCCAGCAGCAGCAACTCACTAGTATATTAGGCCACACCCTGACAGCATAGTTCATTAGCATATTAGGCCACACCCTCGTGTTACCAGAAGTGTGGTTATCCAGCCTCCCCCACCTTTTGCCTCTTATTCTGTTTACCTTGTTTGTTGTCAAAATGGTTTTGACAAAACCAATAAAAACATTATTATTTTTTTAAAAGTTTCCAATTCCATACTTTTAATAATTAATATTATATTTATTTTAAAAGTAACATTAACAGTAACATAAGCGAACACTTGCTCCTCTGCAGTAATTGTGCTCTGCACATTGCTACAGCAGAATTTCCCTACTGTCCTCCCCTTTCTTGCAGCTATGAAGCTGTCTTTCTGCCCATTTCTTTCCAGACACAGCCTGTAGCCAGAAAATTTTTATTGGAGGGGCAAATGGGAACAGTGGTGGTCAGCCCATCCTTATTTATTTACTTTATTATTTATTTATTCATACTTTATTAGTTATTTACCAGTTTTCTTATTGAGACTCAAGGTGGATTACATGACATAGAATATTGTAATCAAGTAGCATATGAGATCTAATAAACAATGCAATAGGACTAGGCTTACAAAAATTTAAAAAATGCAAAAAAAAAAGTTATGTCCAGTAATGCAGAAAATGAAATTAGAAAAAAATGAAAACAATGCTGTAAGAGTGTGATAGAACATACAACAAATCAATAATATATAGCATACACTGTGGCATAGACTACAGTCCTGTTCTCTATAAGTTTTATAAAAATGTCCTTCCAAGCAACTCCATTATATAGTTTGCAGAATTAAAGACGTGTGAGAGCCTTCTTCCAAGACAGGCCCAAAAGAGTCACATACAGCTCTCAACTCAAAACAGTTCAACGCATCATCAGCGACTTACAACCTCTACTGGATAATGACAGCTCCCTTTTACATACTAGAAAAAATGAAATATGTAGCTTTCTGGTTCTCTTCTACTAGCCTAGCTGAATAAAATCATGAGCAAGGGAAAGCTGTAACAGTATAGGTAACTAAGGAATCACAAGCTTCTAGGTGTGTAAGAGAGAGGGTTGCCAGGTATGGGTTGAGAAATACCTGGTGATTTTTGGGGTGGAGCCTGAGGAGGGTGGGGTTTGGGGAAGGGAGGGAACTCAGCAGTGGTACAATGCCATAGAGTCTTTTCAACGCAGCCGTTTTCTCTGGGGAAACTGATCTTCAATGGGGTATAACACTATGGAATATTATCTTCCAAACTGGGCATTATCTCCTGGTGGATTGTTCTCTGTTGCCAAGAGATCAGAACAGATATTTCCTTGGTGCTCAGCCGCCTCTGCTCCAGCCACTGTTTACCCACCCAGAGCAGAGGGCAGTGCCTGGGCTTCCCTTCTGTCGCTCCTTTTGGGTGCTGTCCTGGTTCCCCCCACTGACCCCCCTGGCCCTAAACAAGACAACTCCCAGGCTTGCGAGACACCAGGGGTGACACAGAGCCAGTGGGTGATGGCGACGGGCGGCAGATGAAGTTGGAGCTAGCGAAGGAAGGGGCTGGCTCAGAGGGAGGAGCAGGCCAGCGGCAGCACAGAGAAGCATCAAGGCCACTGGGACCACCAAGTCAGGGGTGGGCCAGAGCCGAGGAGAGGCAGAGGCCCCGGTGGTGTGGCACGGCCCCCGGAGAGGCGGGTCGAGACAGCAGGGAGGTGTCAGGGTGGTGGGGACTGGGGAGGCCAGGGAGACATGCTCCAGAGCCCTGGTGCGGGTGGAGCTGGGCGGCAAGTGAACAAGATGGCTGAGGCAGGGACAGACCAGGGCTGCGCGCTCCCCCTCTTGACGCCGGAGCTAGGCGAGAGTGTGCAGGGTGCCCAGATTGGCTGCTGGGCAAGTGGGCACGGGGCCGGGTCGGATGGTGGTGATGTTCCTGCTGCCACTGCTGCTCGCCGAGGAGAGCTGCTCGTCCCCACCACCAAAGCCAGAGCCACCACTGGAGGGCGGGGCAGCCTTGGAAGCCAGCCGGAACACCGTTCCAGGGCATACCGCCCCAAAAATAGCCCTGAGGTCAGGACAGAATTTAGCCTACGGTTTACAGGGGCTTTCAGCTTGGGAATCGTTCTGCTCTACTTTTCTATTTTCTATATTAAATTCAAGTTTTGGTTTTAACAACAATTTTTTTAAAAAAATGTCTCCCTAAAAGCAGCAGTTTAATTTACACAGGAAAGAACATGTTCAGTGTTAGTTAGTTTACCACTAAGATACGTGTTTTTGCAAACCTATGGTTATCATGTTCATATGTACTATTTTGGGTATACTCTTAAAACATGTTAGGTGTACATGCAGAGCTGGATGTCTACACAAGCTAAGTAAGCTATAATTTAGGACCTCAGATTACAAGGAGCCTCTAAATAATTTTTTTTAAGGGTCTAAAATTACTTAATCATCATTTTTGGCATTGCAGAGGTCCCTCTTAAACTTGACATACCTTTAAGGTCTCAGTATGTCTTAATACAGCCATGTGAACATCTACAAATGTAACATGAACCATATCCCATTTTTCAGTCAAAAAACTAGTAACTTTAACAAATCATTTTAAAGTAAATTTATTAAATATATAATAAACTTACAGCCATTATTTATTTGAGATCTGGAAGCACACCATCTAATCTTCAGTACTGTATGCACTTTACTGTTAATTGTTAATTTAGGTTTTGAATGAGTATGTTTTATGTGGTTTTATATAGTTTTAAGACTTTTATGGGTATGCCAATTAGGTACATTGTACCGCTTTGTTAGCCGCCCTGAGCCTGCTGGCAGGATGGGCGGGGTATAAATATAATAAATAAATAAATAAATTTTCATTTATCAAATTCCTGCTCCTTCTCCTCTGAATGGGACTTGACAATTGTATTTTGGCTCTTTGTTCTCTTACCCAGGTGTTCATTTCAAATTTTCTTCTTACTTTGATTATACACATTTTCAGAATTTCTATGCACATCTTGCCATTTTGCTAGAAAATGATCCCTTTCCTTACCTCTAAGTACCAGGTCTGTAGCTAATGTGGGGCCCATGGGGCCCGCCCCCCACAGTTTTTACAGGCCTCCCTCCATGGCCAACCCTAACACAATTCTAAGCAGGAGCCCCCCCCCGGCCTGGGCGATGATAAAAAGAGAGAGATTGCACCCGATCCATGGAGCAAGCCAGGCCACTCTGCTGGACCAGACTGGAATTTTACTCCCCCCCTGCCTGCTCCCCAGCCCCTTCACCGGAGCTGGGGGGGAAGGGTGGAACTGCCCCTTCTCCGCCCAATGGAAGGAAGGAGCCCGGGGGATCCGCAGCAGTGGCAGTGGCAGCAGGCAGCATTCCCGAAAGCCAGTGACACACAAAGGTGATGGGGCGCCACACATCCTTCCGCCCGAAGTGCCTGGAGGGGGCGGTGGGCACGTCGCCTTGGGGGTGCCTAAATGTTGCCGTGCTGCAGTCTGCCCCCCCCTGGCCTTTTCCCTCTGGCCTCTCCCTCGCAGCCTTTATGGCACTCCATCCCTCCTGGAAAGGTTAGCCTGAGACATGACGGCAAGAACTCCCTGAGACAGACACAGAGATCAGTCCAAAATCCAAAAAACCAGATCTGAATCAGCCAGGACGCCGGGGGACTCATTTAGAGTTTCCTCACCCCTCGGTTGCAGCCGAGGCTGCCTTAGGAATTCCACCAATTAAATCAAAGTTAATTTAATTAACTTTGGTTTAATTGGCTGGTGCCCCCCCAGCCCCTTCCCCACTAACTCCTTAGCTATGGGGCTGCTAAGTACTTTCCTCTAATACTGCAATACAGTATGGTGCACAGAGTTGGCATCAGCAGTTGGCAGGACCTGCTTAAAGGCACAAACCTAATGCCCCTGCTGTGAAATAATTCTGCTTCTTTATCTAAAAATGGTAACTCCAATGGCAATGTAAAGACTGACAACTGCCATTTGCCATTGCAAACTTCATTTCATTGCAAACAATTCCCAGCTGGAATAAAGGGCAGAGATTCCAGTTTCAGGTTGTTGCAGGCCAGGGGTCATAAAAGGAAGAGGTAATAAAACAATTAAACTCCAAAGCAACAATTCATAAGCCCCTTTCCCCATAAGATTTCCAAGAACGATTTTCCTTCACATATCCATATGAATACAAGGCTTTGCTTATGCTCGTAGCTCAGGGTGTAAGAGGTACAACTGGAAACAGTAATATAAAGACTAATGAATTATAATGGCAGACATGTTTAGAATGAAAAGTAATAACCAACTTTATCATAAATAGTGGAGAAAATTCTTTCTCAGTTGTAAAAGTCTCAGAATGTGAGTTATGAATAAGAATGGGAATGATGAGGGAGTTGGCTGTGTGAAAAAGAATGTAGCCTTTTCTTTATTTTTCTAGAGATTAACTCTTAGTGGCTATATATGCAAGGAAGATCTCTTTTCTGAAGTTGTCTTGATGTTTCTGGATATGGATGAGATGATGTAGAATCTCACAGAGCATTGCCTTTTTTTAAAAAAATCTCTTTATTGGATTTTCACATATAAGAAAAGAAAAAGAGATATACATACCACGATATTAGAACCTAATTAACTAAATCAATTATACATTATTATCCAAATCACATTTGTTATAACATCCTTGCCACCACATGAATCAAGTTCATCTAAATTGCTCTAATAGCAAGGTTTATACATTACAAAAACACTCTTACTCCTAAACCTTTCTCAGACTAACAATAATATACCCATGAAGCTATCTTATTTTTTTGAAAAATTATAATCTTATATCCTGTTTGCTGTTCTCAAAAGACCACTTAATTATAGGTCATTACATTTTGTACTGAAGAAATAACTTACAGACCTTTCTCCTACCACACTATCTGAATAATTGTTATTTCAATAAGAGACCCAGTTCTATGTAGTACTAATTTACCATTTCTACCAATACACCAACATTAAGAAAGACAATTACACTTTTAGAACATTATTTTTAACAAATAAATTTCTTTTGTTACCTTTATGCAGACAATCTCTTTACCTAAATAGTTCCCATCTTGCTCTTAGTTGTTCTAATAAGGCAAAACAGCTGTGTAAAAACATTCTATAATTGCATTTTGCTATTTTTTTAATCTTTTAGAAAAATATTTTTAATAAGAAAGTTTATTTTATTACCTTTATAAAGACAATCTCTTTACCTAAATAATTCGCCTCTTATTCTTAGTTGTTCTATTAGGGGGGAAAACAACAACAGCTATGTAGAAACCTTCTATATTTAGAGCCCTGTAAAGAAAACAGGGGGGGGGAAACAGTGTAAAAGAGCAGTGATCCACCCAAATAAGCATAATTTCCCACCATTTACTAACTTACAAATTATCTATCTTCCCCCCCCCACAATAGTAATAGATATCTTTCTTTTTATTTTCAAAGACCATTTATACCCAATAAGAAAACAAAAGTTCTACTAAAACCGAACATAGCTTTTTCCTCTTCCTTCTTCCCCATCTTTCAGTAAACTCCTTTTTCTTTTCAATCTCCTTAAGATGCCTTGCATTTTTGTACTCATAACTGTTATGGTCCAACTCTTTTTTCCCATGTTTCAGATAGCCAGTTCTCAGTCTTTTATTCACGTTGGAATTCTTTACACCATCCTTTTCTCCTCTTTTCCGCTTTTCATTCTCATTCTTTTTTCTCCCACGTACTTTTGATGGATGCCATTTCATTATCTTTTTTCCAGAAATAGAACGGCGCTACGAGCGGACGTGTCTCAGGCTGCACCTGAGCCATCTGATTCCACTTCGCTTCTTTGGGGTTCCTTTGCTCAGTGAGGGGCTCCACTCTACTTCCTCGAGGGAAGAAGAGCAGCAAGGGGATTTTCCGGTCGCCCCCGACAACAGGCAATCATGGGGGTGTGGCCGTTTTGCCCTGAAGCAGGAGCGAAGAAGCGGAGAAAACATGGCTTTCATGATTTTCTTAGTAGCGACCAGCCTTTTTAACTTATATATCTCATGAAACAAGAAACATATTGCAATGAAGATATTATACTGCATAGAATCAAGTTAAAATTGGGTAATTTGGGACTTTAATACCCCCAAGAATTAAATCCAACGATAAGAAAATGGCTTGGAAGTGTTTGGAGAAGAAATCTGTGTGAAAATGGTGGGGGTAAGAAAAATATTTACTATCCTGTTTGAACTGCTATCATTTGTGGGACAGTTAAACATGTTTGAGCTCTTATTGTTGGTTCGAATTTTAAATCTGAAGAGCAGTCGGATGGCAACTAAGGGAAAATACGTGCAAAAGCTTGTTGGCAATTGAAAGTACAGGTGTGGCTGCATTGTAAAATGGAGCTGGAAGCTGATAATGAAGAGCTAGTCCCAGATACTCTAGTTTGTAACCTTACAACTCCGAAATTTCTTGCAGAAGGAAATTACGCATGCGATAAAAAATGCCTGTAATCTGGTTGAAAATTACAGAAATACAAGTCCAAACACGAGGAAAAGAGGAGACTGTGTTCAAGGTTCTCAGAACTTTGTTGAGGGCTCCGAGTATTCTCAGGAGGAGGAGAGAGAGCCGCTGGCTAATCAGTTGGTATATATGGAAAGAGAGACCTTGGAGATTAACACAACTCCAAGATATGGCTTAAAAGAAACAGAGCATTGCCTCTTTGATTGTTGTAAACAATGCAAAACCCAACTTTTAAAATTGTGTTTGTCTTTTTAAAATATTCGGTTATTATGACACACGTAACACATTTAACTGTGAAATTTCTAAGTTCTCTGTGGTCATGATGTGGTTCTATAGAAATTAATGGCAGCAAGATTTAGTAAACATCTCTTGTGTTTTCATCTGAATCGGAAGTCCAATACTGGTGCAGCTGTACAATATGTCTTAACCAGCAGACCATTCAACACAGATGCTTTTCTGAGTCAGAGAATGAACAGTTGAAGCTGGTGTGTTTAGTCATGGACCTCCAGTTGGCTTTGGCAAAAAAGCAGGTTCCATAGGGGCAAAAGTTCTACAGCAAGAGGAAGGAAGAATGTGGGAGTAAATCTTGGAAGCAGGGACAGGGTAGGCTAAGGCATAGTCATTAAAAAGACGTTTCTGCCAGAATCTTTTAAACTCCCAAATAACCAGATTGCTGAACAGTATGATCTGGGTGTCAGCTTTATGGCTCTCTATACTTCCTTTTCTATAATTACAGTGCACGTAGAATGGAAGTAGACAATTGAAACTGGCAATAAAAGGGTTTACTTTGCATTTTAAGCAGACATGTAGTTTTGATATTACATATATTAGTACATGTAATCTGCCTTGAGTCCCTGTGAGAAATGTGGGCTATAAATAGTGTAAATGAATAAATAAATAAATATAGAAAGCAGACAACTATTAATGAGACTGTTCTCTGTTGTCCTTCACAATGGAACTCTGATAATGTGGCTGACTAAAGTAACATACACATACTGCATATCCAAATGGCACAAAATCCCTCATATCTATGTATTGTTCTCAGTTTATTAAAAACTCTATTTTATTTAGAAGTTTAATGAGCAGATATGCATTTAGGCTCAAGAAATATTCAAAAATGTGGCTAGATGTACATTATTCCTTTTTTAGTGAAAGTAAAAAAAAAAGCAGCTGCGTCTCCTACTACCATTTTTTTTTAGTTTTAGCAGCATCTGTACCAAGGTGTTATGTTTTCGTTTAAGAGTAAAAATATTAGTAATGATCTTTATGGATAATCAACAATGCTCTAAAAGAATATTAAGAAAAGAGAGTTGACAGTGAGAAATATGTTCTGAAAATTCTGCTATTTATAGTGTAACAAAAGAAAAAAATGCTCATTATGGCTGATTTATCTTATTCCTTTCACCTTTTCCACAGGTAGTGGTGAATATATGTAGGTTCATCACTTCTGCCTTAGAGACCCAAACTTGTGATAGGATACAGTGAAATTTGAATCCCTCTTTGAGGTATATTACATATGGGGATGGGAGAAATAATGGTCCCTGTAGGAGCCCGCCATATACTCCCTCCCTGTTTTCAATTTAGCTGCTTCCAGGAAATCAAATCTGAGCTGGCAAATTCTTCTTTTAGACATAGGTAGCTGCCTTCTTTTGGCCATCATGCTCATAGTCCAAGCCTGAGAATTTTCCTGCATATAATTCTTCGAATTATTCTCTCAGCTTTCTTTTATCAGTGAATACTGGGGTCTGTTTAAGTCCCAGTTCTTCATCTCTTCCAAACAACACTTTCCGCTCTCATCAATGAATAATGAAGACTTCCTTTACTTTCCAGGTGTGTCATTATTTCAGCCTGGAAATTTCTGTAGAATTGTGGTTAAAAGGACAAAGCCTAAACAGAATTCCTATGCTGGTATAACATACTGGCTAAGTAAGAATGAGCTATAAAGCTCTAAATGAGTTATAAACCTGGTTTGAACTTGCCTCTTGTCATGAACTCACTGAAAGTGGCCCTAGATGTAATAGCTATAGATAGTGCTAAAAAGAGATTGGAGGGGGGGATTTCAGTGGAGGGATGTAGATGAGTCTGAGGAGTAGAGGAAAGGTTCCCATCTCTTAACCATAGTCAAGAGTTCAACAAACAAAATGTAATATCTACACGAAACCAACGCATCTTTAAAGAACAACTCTCCACATTTACAAAATTATTGCCTCATAGGTAAATCTCAGCAATTATAAAATGTCTAGCATATTTCTGCGCCACTTAATAATAATCAAAATTAGAAAAGTGAAAGCAGAAATAAAGATAAATTAAAGTTTACAGGCTAAGAGCCCTTCATCTGTTAATGTGACAAAAGTATTGTTTTGTCAGCAATTAACATAACTAAAACAAAGGGCTTTTTTGCACATCACCTAAGTTTACAATAACTCAATAAAGGAGAGTAGGACAATTTCAGTGCTTTAGTAAGCTTTGCTTTATCACCCCATGCCTAAAATCTTATCCAATCAACTGGACTGGATTCTTTCATTCTTTTCAAACATTCTGAAGGAGATTCCCATCTCCTAATCAGACTCAGGATGGTGTTTTGCCAGTGGCGGATGTGCTCCTCAAATTGGGTTGGGCTGTTGTGCTCCTTCCAGATTCAGGGTCTCTGAGTTTCAAAGTATGCTTTATGTATCGACGTGTGAGGGGTGATAGTGTGAAAAGAACCAGAGGCTGTCAGCAGCTCATTTTGGAGGGAACACCTTTCATGATGAGGAAATATGTATTCTTTCCCCTTCCTCTCCCTCATTTCATTGCACCCTTAGTCAAGGTTTTCACATGCTTAGGTGTGGCATTTTGAATTTCTCACAAGAATCTTGAGAGTGTGGCAACTCTACTAGCTATCAGAAAGAATATGTGTTAGCCTTTGAAAAGCCGTTGTCTCCTTTAGAGACCATTCTTTTGCATGTTTGCTGAGGATTTACTTCTGTGTTCAATATTACTTACTCCCTATTAAGTATGTGCATTAGTTAGAGAACACCAACAGGAAATAAAGATTTTTAAAAGGGTAAAAAAGAGGTGAAAGCATTAGAAGTGAATGGTCTAAATCTGACAGGCCCTGTGTAATATCAGTGGCCACAAAAATGTAACAAAGATGATGTCAGCCTTACTCTCAGATAAATTTGCTCAAAGACAGGATTTTGATACTTCTGGATCTTAGGGAATAGGACAATGGTGAATCATCATGCAGAAAAAAACAGTGACAATGAGCTTAAAAGAATGGAAGGGAAACTTCCTTTTGCAATTGCTTAGTGATTTTAATGTGGGAGGGAAAGTAATTCCAGAGTGTGTGCCATAACAAACTCACAAAGGGAATATTGAGATATGTTTACACAGTGAAATGCTTGCCAGGATTAACTTCTGTTTAAAATGAGACAATCCCACCACAAGAAAAGGATAAAAGCTTTCTGTTGAATTTTATCTATAAAAAGAGATTGGATAACACAGAATATAAAACAGGTATTATGACAACAGCTAGTCATTTAAGAATACCCAATAAAAATATTTAGGGTTACAAATCCTGAAGCCAATATGATACATACCTGTCCTCCAAATATATCACATTCTGGGCTCTGCACCAATCTTAAAACCTCTCATTGTTATTATAGTTGTCCAGTGTGAAAGTTTTGTGCAAGAGAAGAACCCTAGATTTTGGCTGTTCACAACATATTTGCGTGTATTCTCAGAAATATGCTACTTAGCAGCCAAACACAAGCCAGTTCCCAGTTGATGAGGAATCCTCTGGGGAGTCAGCGTCTGATCTCTTGCTCAGGAAATCTTGCTCTGTACCCACCCAAAATTTTA
The DNA here is from genome assembly GCF_001447785.1 of Gekko japonicus. NCBI lineage: Eukaryota > Metazoa > Chordata > Lepidosauria > Squamata > Gekkonidae > Gekko > Gekko japonicus. Next base: position 64,851 of record NW_015173135.1, read on the forward strand.
AGGAGTTGGCAATCAGAAGCTGAGTCTTAGCTGATAAGATGGAGGTCAGGTTCTTCTGATCTCCCAGCTTGGAAACTTTGCTACCTCCCAGATGTGCTGAGATGCAGCAAATTTGAAGGTGGGAGTGATCAGAAGCACAGATGATTTATCTTCTCACCACAAGCTGTCAGTTTGGGCTGCAGAGAAAAGGAGAGAAACCTGCTCTTTTTTCCTCTCCCTTTTGCAATGCATAGATTAAAAGCATGGCATCAGTCCCTGCCCAGATTGAATGGGAGGAAAGAGCTCCCTGCTGAAACTTCACGTATTTTGCTCAGTGGGCAGGGTGGCTAAGAAGATGAATCACAGCTAATAGATGGCCCATCAACTGTGAGCTGGCTTCTGACCAATGGGCAGCTGCACATTTGTTCAGCAGCTGTTCAAGTTGCTCAGTGTGATCCAAAAATATTCCTAACTGGCTCACAGTTTGATAGTGAGTATTGAAAATTTGCCTGCTGA
>NW_015173135.1:65355-73612 GCF_001447785.1 Gekko japonicus
TGAACAGATTCACTGAAAAATTCAAGGCATCCCTAGTTTGTATTAGATACAAGAAATGCAGTTGAGAGCCTGGGTTCTATCCAAAAAGGTGAAGAAGACCCATCACGGCATCTCCCAGAGCATCCTCAGGATGGTTATTTGCTACGGATGAGAAGAATACTCCATCTTGGTTTTAGCTAGCTTTGTTTTAGATAGGTTATAAATTATGATGCAATTTTAATATTTTGTATTGCTTTACCGTTTTACTGTGTTATTAATTATATGTTGTTAGCCGCCCTGAGCCTCCGGGGAGGGCGGGGTATAAATATAAATAATAAATAAATAAATAAATAAATAAATAAATAAATAAATAACTATATCTTCCAAAATTTCCTGACATTGGAAACTTCTGTGATAATTCCAGAGTTTTAGAGTGCAATCCTGAACACAGTTACACACTTTTAAGAAGACCATAAATCTCATTTAATTTAGAAGGATGTAACTCTGCCAAGGAATGCACTGTTAAACTGTTGCAGCAAAAATAAGCAGGAGTTTTGAAATCTTAAGGCCTAACAAAATTCTATCCCAACATAAACTTCCTTGTATTAGAGTCCATCTGAAGAAGTGGGTCTCTGGTCAATGAAAGCTTCTGCTGTAATAAAATTGTGTTGGTCTCTAAAGTGTCACAAAACTATTTATTTTGTGGTTTACACATTGCTTTATAAAAATTGATGTTTTAGAACATATACAAAGAACCATATAGAAAATGTTCTCACCATGTGGGGAAGACCAGCCACTATCTTCCCCTCTTTTCCTTTTGCCACCACCATCCCAGGTAAAAATTCAGCCTCCCACTCTCTCTTGGGGGTCTCCTGAGGCCAACACCACAGGGGTGTATTACTTTAGCATGCTGAGTGGACAAGTGGGCTTTCTCTAATTAAACAACTTTATTTCTACAAGGCACAAACTCAGGGTACACAAGACAGTTCTAGGTGTACTAAGCAAACCAAACAAAAGGAAAGTTACTTAACTAGGTACTAGGGTTGCTAGGTCCTACCTGTGATTGCATCGCCAACGTTGGGGAATGATGCTCTAGTTTTTGGGCAAAACTCTATAGTTTTTTGCCTTCAAAACCATAAAGTTTGCCCAAAAACTAGAGCATCTTCCCCAACGTTGGCAATGTGATGATGCAATATAATCCTGAATGGAGACCGGTAGACAATAGAGCTATGAGCAGCTGTTTCTGAACTTTTGTAAACACCACATATACAGTCAAGATTGGAATTGTAAGAATCCTTCATGGCCAAAGCACACAGGTGAGTCAGCCCCAAAGTTCCAAAAATGAACTCCCAGACAAAGGAACAGCTCTTCTTTTCAGATTGCTCCCCACATGAATGGCCTGGGCCTTAGCCAAACTTGGTGCCAGGTCCTGGAGCTCAAGGCTGCCAGAACATGGAACTTCCAGTCAAGAGGTGTTAACACATCAAAGAGCTAGCATGTTTTCTCTGTCAGTTGTAAACAATGTTCTCTCTCTCTCTCTGAAGAAGAGCACCTTTACCACGTTCTCCCAGTCACAGTGACCCCAGTGTGCCCTTCCATCACCATAACTGTCATAGCATCTCTTGTCCCTCTGCCTCTCATCCACAAAATTATATTTGAGTTCACTAACAATGGAAGAAAGTTTTAAGAGAGTTAGATGGTGCAGTGGCACATGTCCTTGCTGAGACACCTTTAAGAGCCCATATACAACCAGTGTTCCACCAGCTCCATTGGCTCCCAGTTGAATACCTGATCAAGTTCAAGGTTATGATATTAACCTTTAAATTCCTGTGCAGTCTGGGACCAACATATCTGCAAGACCATCTCTCGTATGTTCCTCGAAGAGCCTTGCACTGTATAGATCAACATCTGCTGGTGGTCCCCAACCCAGAGGATGTCCACTTAGCCTCAACTAGAGCCAGAGCCTTCTTGGCCTGGCTTCAGCCTGGTGAAACACTCTCCCAAGTTAGATCAGAGCCCTGCAGGATTTGTTGCAATTCCTCAGGGTCTGTAAAATGGAAATGTTCCACCAGGCCTTTGGCTGAGGCAGCAAACGTCGAACTACATCGGCCTACCCTCCCCTGCTTTGCACCATTTATTTCGTGCTACTGTTGTGGCTTTTCACCCACCTGCCCAGTACCTGGTTCCATCTTTGGATACACCTACAGATAGTTTTTTGGGAGCACTTACTAATTTGTACCTGACTGCTGTCCTGAGTTGTATCACTTGATGTTTGTATAGGTTTTTAAAACTGTGTAATTATGTTTTAATTGTTTTGTATTAGTTGTATATATCTGTTGAGGTAACCCACCCTGAGCCCTGCTGTGCAGGGGAAGGTGGTTTAGAAGTCCAATTAAATAAATAAATAAATAAATAAATAAATAAATAAATAAATATAGTGCTTCTGATGATATGCCATTCTCACCCTGATCAAATATGCTTGACAAGTTTGTAAAGTATTACAAGATTCTGCAAAACCTGTGAACAGGGACAATTGTGACATGAGTGCATACACCACAGGTAATGAATGCCTCTAACTACATAATTTTCAGTTCTCTGGAAAATATTTTCTGTTCCCAGCCATGAGGAAGGCTATCACAGTTTAGCATAGATATTGAATGGTCTGTACTTTACAAACTTGCTTTCCTCTTCTTTTTAACATAACACAGCAAGTAAATATAAAGCACAGTTAAGATGGAATACTTTTTTCTATTAAATTAATGCAGATCAATTTTTGTATATAATGAGAAATGCAGAGTAAAATATCTGGGGAATCCTGTGAGGATTAGATTCTCATCCAAATTAGATCTCACTCTTCATCCTCAATCTTACATCTGTTGAAGTATGTTTCTCATTATGGTTTTGTGGAATTTCCGTTTACGGTAAATTACAGACTGTATTGGTGAGGTCATGTTGTTTATTTTGAATGGCTCCTTTATTAAAGAAATCTAATCCAAGAGTACCCTTAGAGAGCATTTTGTGCAACAGGATATTAAATTAGTCTCATCACAGGCTTACACAAAGTTACCTTTAACCATAGCCTAAATGTACAGCTGTATTCAGAGTTTTCATACCCATAGGAATATGTTAGTACTGTTTTATGCTCCTTTAAGCAGTACGAAGTTCCAGGGGCTCTTCATTATGGGTTAATGCCTTTGAGAAAAGGGATTACTGGAGACCAGCAGAAACCTGTCCCCCTTTGCTGGCTTCATTTCAACTGTTACTCTCTTGTTCCCATCGAACCTGGTGGGCAAAGCAATGGACAAGTTCCTTTAGGGAAACATCTTCCAGCATTCCATACCTACTCAAGAAATATCTTATGTATTAATTTTAAGAGCAACTTAGATAAAAGGTAAAAACTGGGAGAGCTGATCCAGAAGCTGAAGTGTCATTGATGACACAGAGAGTATTCCATCTTTCGGTGTTTATACCTCTGAGGATGCCAGTCGCAGTTACAGGCGAAACGTCAGGTTCTACAATGCCAAGACCACGGCCACACATCCCGGAAAATCTACAGCAACTAATGTCATTGATGTGCCATGCAAATCTATTTTTTCCCAACAGTATTGGAAGAGCCAGTGGAGGTTTTGAATGGATGCCTGGAAGCAGTAATCAGCTAGACTGGGGCCAACAAATGTCCCTGTTTAGCTCTATGGTGCTGTCTCGTTTGGAATACTGTGAACAGTTATGGTAACCATATCTCAAAAAGTATGTTGCAGAGCTGGAAAAAGTACAGAAGAAGGCAACCCAATGCTTAAGGGATCAAATCACCTTTTTCTGTGAGGAAAGGCTGAAGAGTCTGTGACTTTTCAGTTTAGAAAAGAGATGACTGGGGGGGGGGTGACAGAGGTTCATCAGATTATGTACAGGGTAGAGACCGTTAGCAGAGAAATATTTTTCTCCCTCTCCCAAAATACTAGAAGTCGAGGGCATCCAATGAATCTGATGGGCAGTATATTCAGGACAGACCACAGAGAATACTTATTTACTCAAGTTATTAAAATATGGACTTTGCTGCCAGAGGATGTAGTGATGGCCACAGGCATAGCCAGCTCTAAAAGTGTTTTAAAAGCCAGATTCATGGAGGATAGGTCTATCAGTGGCTTTAGCTTTGGTGACTAAAGGGAGCCTCCAGATTCAGAAGAAATAAACCTCTGAATACCAGTGCTAGGAGACAATGTCAAGGGAAGACCTCAACCTCTATGCCCTTATGTTGGACATACAGAGTAACCAGCTGGCCAATTTGATAGACAGGATGCTGGAATAGATAGGGGAGGGGCTGTGGCTCAGTGGTAAATCAACTGCTTGGCATGCAGAAGGTCCCAGGTTTAATCCCCAGCATCTCCAGATAAAAGGATCAGGCAGTAGGTGATATGCATGACCTCTGCCTAAGACCCTGGAGAGCCATTGCCAACCTGAGTAGAAAATACAGACTTTGATGGACTAAAAAGGTCTGATTCAGTATAAGGCAGCTTCATGTGTGTTCATGTGCGACCACTCTTCTGATTCAGCAAGGCCCTTCTTATGTTCTTATGACACTGAGGAGTCAACCTGTTTTGGACTCCCCCTAAAATAGTGTTTCATTTTGGGGGAGTGCACTTAGATCTGGGCTTACAGATGGAGACCTGATTAATGCCTTTAGCCAGCTAACCCTTATTGGTTTGTATACACCGAACAGAAATTAAGGGCAACAAAATCCAAATCAGTCCTCAGTTATAGGTTTTGAGTGCCACCTTTGACCTCTGCTTCATTACCAAGGTTTATGACAAGTTGGACTACCACTGGACAATCTGAGAAGCCCTGAATAGTATTTTACATTTTCTTAAGATAATAGTTTAGAACTTTGATCCTATTGTGTGATGATGGAAACTGTTTCACAGACTAATTCCATCACACACTATCTCAAGCAGAGGATTTAATTATTGCACACCAAACTCACAAAGGTACAAGTCTGACAGTTGTTTCCACTACTAGGGTGTAACTCTGAAGTATGTAAAATAAGAATAGATGAAAGTATTCCTGAACATATTCATAGTGAAGTATTGCCGCTGAGCAGATCAAGGGAGTCCCATTATGGGAAGGGCTTCCAGAATAGAGGTGGTTGTTTCTAAATAGATTTAAGCCCTTGGATCTCTTACTAGATATTAAGTACTGGTAGAAAAGGTTTATGAAACAGGAAGCACACAGACATTTTAACAGGCTATGTACATTGTGCAGAGAACACAATCGCACAACAGCTTCCAGAATAGAGGTGGTTGTTTCCAAATAAATTTAAGCCCTTGGATCTCTTACTAGATACTAAGCACTTGTAGAAAAGGTTTATGAAACAGGAAGCACACAGACATTTTAACAGGCTATGTACATTGTGCAGAGAACACAATCGCACAACAGCTGTTTGTGCTCTTGATTACCCACTATAATGCACAACTAGAACTGAGGGGGGAGTCTTCTGGGAAATACAGGTGGCTCTGCTGATGGAAATATTTACAGAATGTCTAGTCCATCATCCCTGTCAATGATATGTGTTATGTATTGGGACGGAAACATTGCAGGACTGTGCTGACAGAGACAGGGGGAGCTTGGAGTCGAATAGCAATAGACCAACAGGATTCTGGCAGTAACCAATTAAGATGTAAAGTTTTGTAAATAGCCTATCATTGGGAGTGGGGTGTGTTGGGGTGTGGACATTGCATGCAATATAACTGAGCTGAGGCTCTGGTCTACAGTCTTGTTCTGGATGAAATCACTGAATGAAGTAGAGCTGATCACTAGACTGGGAGTCTGTTCATCCACAGAACCCACTATTTAACAATATGGCTGGGCAATGAATCAGAACAGGTTTTTGTCCACGTGGATAAAAGAGGTTATATGTGTTCGGTGAGTGATTCCTATAGAAAATGCTCTGCATTCTAAAGATGCCCCAAAAGCCTGCATGAAAGGCAGAGGTGAAAGAAGGAATCCAGAGAAGTATTCAGCACTCTCACAGTATTTCCTTACTTTCAGCTGAATGGCAGTGAAAAAATAGGAGGAAAAGAGGAAGGGTGTGATTCCAATGGACTGAACAAAGATGGCAAATAGCAAGTCCCCTTTTCCATTCCAGCAGATGCCTCTTTATGAATAATTCAAAATACAAGTGGCCATGAGTAGGAAAATGTGCACTTCTACAGGCAGTGTCCACTGATGGAAGAATTTCACTGGTAGGCCACCAGTTGCTGGCCAGTTATAAAGATATGCAATAATGGTACTGAACAGGGAAGAGAAAAATTTGAACTTTTATACCAGTAAGGAAGAACAATTAACCAGAAGAGCCTACTAAGCAAAATAGTTATGAGAATAATAAAGTTGGGGGTGTGGCGTTGCAAGCTTGAATGGCGGACGCATAGGGGCTTCGCTCTCCTACCCTCCTTGCAATTTTGGGCACTAACCTCCAAAACTCGCACCTATGGGCAGAATGAGCAACATCAAAAACAAAAAAGTAGCAACAAACCCGCAGTCAATTATGGACTTCTTCTCAAAGGATGAATACAAAACTGGTGCAGGCTGCGAGGCTGTGTCTGTGCACAAGTTGGCGGATAGAGTAGAGAGTACTGAAGACAATAGAATGGTACTTTCCCACCAAAAATTTCTTGCTATGATTTTAAAGCTAGAAGAAAACATCGCAGGCCAGATTTGTTCAGGACTCAAACCTTTTACTGACCAGCTAGAGAACCTGACAGAAACCTTAGCTCAGGTATCTCAAGAGGCAGAATTGGCCTTGGAAGGTACAATCGCCATACAAGAAGACGTACGGAGACTCCAGTCTTCAGAGGAGTGGGCTAGAAGTAAAATCATGATGCTTGAAAGCAAAATGAAAGAACCTGAAATTCAGGGGAAACTGCATGAGAAAACTGAAGGTGAGTCAGAATTAAAAACTTTCTTAGCCCCATGGTTGGCGAAATCTCTTGAACTGGAGGAGGGTGTAACCCCACTGCTAGGGCGTATCACGTTGGCCCTATTACTAAACATTCAGAAAAAGTGCCCAGAGACATTGTTGCTACTTTTCCAGGCAGTCGGACAAGAGACAAGATATTAACGAAATCTAGAGCAGAAGGAGGTCTTATTTTTCAAAACTCTTGCATAATACTTTCAGCGATATCATTGATTTTGTGAAGCACCTTAAAAGGGCTGACATACCGCCAGCCCAGCTTCCTGCTAGGCTGGAGACCCCTTAAGTTTTTAGTAGACAGATACACTGAGTCCCCAGGTTGTATGTTCCATCCTCGGGCTCTGCCCTTGTCCGCCTGAGCTTTATAGTCAGCTTTCACTTTATTCAGAGTCTTTTGGATCACAGGCCAGTGTTCCTTAAGTCCCTGCCACCAAGTTTGAAGATTCCCCAGTGGGGGGTGTCAGGCATTCCCACCGTGGGGAGAGGGGGGGCCCTCATCGCGTTCTTTTTTTTTTGGTAAACAAATTTTTATTTTTTCTCAGGAATACAACGTATACAGTTAAAACATTTCATTCTATCAATTGTCTACCCCATTCCCAATTCCTCCCTTCCCTCCAATGGCTTCCCGCAATGCTTCCACCCCTGCTCCAAATTACTTCGTATCATTAACTATATCAATTTCTTATCATTACAATCTAAAGATAACATCATTTGACTTAATATTGATCTAAACATATCAAATTTTGTTTCACATCCCAGTTCTTTTCCAAATACACTTTAAAGTCACTCCATTCTTGAAAAAACACGTCATCTTCTTTATTGTTCAGCTTCTTCGTAATTTTGTCCATCTCTGCCATGAACAGAACTTTTTGTATCCAGTCTTCAATTTCTGGCACTTTCTCTGTTTTCCAAAATTGTGCATAAATCATTCTCGCTGTTGTGATTAAGTACCAGAATAAAGTCTTTTTAGTTGTATTGACTTCTTCCATTTTCAATCCCAAAAGCAGAATTTCCGGTGCCTTTTTAAAAGAGCATTTCAAAATTTTTTGCATTTCATTGTGGACTTTTGTCCAAAAGTCAACTGCTTTCTCACAAGTCCACCACACCACTGGAGAATTTCTGATCCCTCCAGATAACTCACCAGGTCTGCTGATGCAAGGGGGTGCAGAGTCTGGGAGTGGGGCAGGATCCATTCCTTGGCCTCTTTCCCATTCCACCTCTTACCCCTCTCCCTCCCTGCTGTTTCAGATGTGGGCACCATCCGTGAAGAAAGAAGCTACGTTCCCTGAGGCGGAAGGAGCGTCCTCAGAGCAA
>NW_015173135.1:73701-73803 GCF_001447785.1 Gekko japonicus
TTGGGTCAGGAGAAAAATAAATAGTTCTACACAAAATAAGGAGTTAATTTGCAGCACTTGATGTCCACTAGAGCCAGTCTGATGTAGTGGTTAAGTGCGCGG
>NW_015173135.1:74012-74197 GCF_001447785.1 Gekko japonicus
GAGTTTGTAACTTGCTCTGAAACACCTTTGGGTAGTGAAGGGCGGGGTATAAATCCCATTTCTTCTTCTTCACTAACTCTGATGCCTCCAAAAGCAGATTAGACAGATTCCTGGAGGGCAATTTCTCCCATTATTTAAAAAGTTCACATCTCACCTTCCTTCCATAAAGAGAAATCAAGTAGCCA
>NW_015173135.1:78021-103594 GCF_001447785.1 Gekko japonicus
GAACGGCTGCTGGAGAGTTGCTCGGCACTTGCCTTCTTCGCGGGAGGAGATCAAAGCCTGTCTCCGCTTCTTCCAAAGCGGAATCACGCCAACCTAACACTCCCTCTTAGGCGCTGCTGCCTGCTTGTCCCCCCCCCTCGCTGGGGAGTGATGCGTTGGGCTAAAAACTGCCCAAACTGTCGAAAGCGGCCATCGCCCACTTCGCACAAAAGTGAAAGTGCGTCAGTCCTCCATCTTAGCTCGACCGGAAGCCGGCCCTCATCGCGTTCTAAAGCCTTGAAAGGTGATAGTCCAGTAGAACTGTGAACAGAATTGTTGTAACTGTTTTCCTCGTAAGGCAATAATTCAGTCCAATTGTCTTGTTGATAATTGGTAAAGCATTAGAGAAATTGTTCTACCACCTGATTGACCCATTTGGTTTGCTCATCAGTCTTGGGGTGGTAGGCGCTACTGAGGCCCTGTTCAATGCCCAAAACCTGCACAAGCTCTTTCCAGAAGGTAGCAACAAACTGGGTTCCTCTGTCAGATATTATCTTAGATGGCACTGAATGCAGTTTTACAATGTGATGCGTAAACATTCTAGCAAGGGCTCTGGCACTGGGTAGCTGCTTGAATGGGATGAAATGCACCTCCTTAGAGAACAAGTCCACCACCACCCAGACTGTCTTGTCCTTGCTAGGAGATAAGTCTGTAATAAAATGCATAGAAATCACCTCCCAGGGTTGGTTGGGAGTTTCCAAAGGTCGGAGCATCCCAGGCAGCTTGCCCAGGCATCTTTTACTCATCAGACATGTTTGACACAACCCCACATATTGCGAAATGTCAGATCTCATGTGAGGCCACCAGAACAGATGTTGTAGTAAGTGGAGGGTTTTTAAATAACCAAAGTGCACAGCCAGTTTAGATTTGCGTCCAAAACGCAGGACTTCCCCACGGAGGACTTTCAGCAGAAACAAGCCCCCCCCCGATACCAACAGCCATTAGGTCCCAGTTGAATACAGGCATTGTTTGCAGTCTCCTCTCTGTCCACCTCTTTGAATTTAGTGATCCATGGCTCTTCCCCCCCACTAATCCCTGCCTTTGCCTGACTGTGGGTTAGCACTGCCCCTCCCAGTTGGGAGGGTGTGAACATGGAGTCCACCTCCTCCTCCCTCTGGCTGGCATGCTGGGGAAGGCATGACAAGGCATCAGCCAGGGAATTAGCTTTCCCAGGAAAGTGGTGGAGGGTGAAGCAGAACGTAGAGAAAAACACCGCCCAACGAAGTTGCTTGGCAATGAGGTTTCGGGGTGTGCGCAAGGCTTCTAGGTTTTTATGATCAGTCCACACCTCAAAAGGGACCCACGCTCCCTCCAGCCAATGATGCCAAGTTGTCAGAACCAACTTAATGGCTGCTGCTTCCTTGTCCCAAACCGCCCAGTTCTGCTCCATCACATTGAACTTCTTGGAGACATATGCTAAGGGGTGGAGCCATCCACCCAATCCCTTCTGCAGTATTCCCCCCCATAGCAACATCCAAGGCATCCACTTGAACAATATTTTTTTTTCCATCTGAATGACTTAAAATGGGCTCTGACGTAAACAACGCTTTGAGTTTGTCAAATGCCTCCTGACACTCAGCGGACCATTGCAAGTGAGCATTAGGCTTAGTGCTGTCTTGCCTCTTTCCTTTAGTCTTTAATAAATCTGTAAGGGGCAAGCTCACTTGGGCAAAATTGGAGATGAAAACCTGGTAGAAGTTCGTGAATCCTAAGAAAGACTGGAGATGGTGTCGGGTTCGAGGGGCTTCCCACCCCAGGTACATCTGGTACCTTGTGTAGGTCCATTTCTAGACCTCTGGGGGATATGCAGTAGCCCAGGAATTTGCTTCACATTCAGGATTACATGTTAATCAATCCAAAACAGTGTTGTATCCCATAAATATTTTGGATAATTCATCACTCTTTATCAAAAAGAATTTTCTCTATCAATGGGTTACAAAATATTGGTCATATCTGGGAATAAAAATTCCTCTAAATCTAAGTGACCTCTTTAAGATTAATTTCACAGAAGCAGTTCAAAAAACTAATGCTCTACTAAGGCAATGGAATCAGGAGAACTTGTCATGGTTGGAAAGAATTCAAGAAATTAAATTCTTCCAAAATTCTTATATTTGTTTAGGGCACTCCCACGGTTAATTCAGGGATCCCTACTTTAAAAATGGCAAAGTAATTGGAATAATTTTCTTTGGAGATTTTGAAGGCCTAGGATAAGCTTTTCTACACTGCAGAGACCTACCAATCTAGGTGGATTAGCACTACCAGATATTAAATTATATTACGAACCCCCAATACTCTCTACTTTAGTAAGAATACTGAACTCAAATGACTCTACAGAATGGACTAACATAGAAGAATTTTACTTAAATTCGAAAAAATATTATGAGACTATATGGGCCAAACCATCAGATTTTTCAGAGGAGCGGTGGCACAGTGGGTATATCCCACTGTCTTAACATCCGAACTGTGTTAGTTTGAGCCCTGCACTGGTGTGAGCAGCCAGCCTGTTGTCCCCAGCTCATCGTCCACCCAGCGATTCGAAAGCTTCGGCGAGTAGATAAAATAGGAACCACTCCTTAGAGAGGGTGGGCACACCAGTCTCCCTTATGGGAGGATGTTAGCTGACGGTCAGGACTTCCTGGTCGAGGTCCCTAAAAGGCGAAAGAACTTCTCGGCTACAAAAATCCCTGCAGTGGATGTCTCTGGCCAGGTGGTGGCAGTGTGGCGATGTGACATACGGGTCCTGAAGCCCAGTCGACAAGCAGCCATTTGGAAAATGACTGAGCCAAGCCAGAAGACGTTTACACCATGCAGCGTATGCAATTAAAAATGAATATATGTTGTCCTCCCTATCCCCTTTGAACATTGTTAGTCCCCCATCTAATGTGTAACTGTACATCACTTTGAGCCCACTGTGGAAAGCAATTAATAAATTGAAAGTATTATTATTAGTAGTAGTAGTAGTATTGAATAAAATATCATATATTTATACTTGCACTATTTAGATTTAAAACTTACTGGGCCCAGATATATCTATTACATCGACCTATATAGGTCAATCTTGGTTTCCCCCTGCCAAGAAGAATATACCTTCCGACTTTGGAAAAAAGCTCATATACTTATCAGACATAGTCTATAAGAGGTACATTTTAGACAAATCCAAACTGGATAGTATTGCCAACACTTCACTCCCAAGCAATGTTCCCTCTAAGCTGTGGAGTCTTGTGAGCAAAAATCCTACTTTGTGAGCTACAGGCATTAAAGTTGTGAGCCAGCCATTTGGCGACTACACAAATCAGTTTGCTTTGAGGCCATCCTTCCTGAGCTAAGGCAAAAATCTGTGAGCCGGAGGCTAAAAAACTATGAGCTAGGTCACACCAACTCAGCTTAGAGGGAACACTGCTCCCAAGGTTCGAGTATTTACAACTACAACACCTTCTCAATAAAACATACTCTTACAAGACACTCTACTGATTTTGAGAAGCTTTTAGTGATATCTGAAGGTACTAGGAAGGGTTTGATTTCCAAACTTTATAAAATGCTTTTAGACATAGACATTTCTGATTTACCTTCCTATGTTGACTCTTGGCTCTCAGATTCTCAAATGGCGCTTTCTAACTCCCACTGGGGAAATATACGAATTACAAACTAATGGCCAGATGGTACCTGACACCATTAAAACTTCACTGTATGAACAAGGGGATATCACCACTGTGTTGGAAAGACTGTGGAAGTATGAATACATACATCCATTGTTGGTGGAAGTGCAAGGTTGTATGGTCATTTTGGCAAAATATCCTAACTCAAATTAATTTTTTAACAGGGTATGAGATCTCAGAAAAACCTGAAATTATACTTTTGAACCTATGGAGTGATGGTCATATTTCACAAATTTGTAAAGGCCTTATGATACTTCTTTTCTCAGCTGCAAAGGCTACGATTGCATCGAGTTGGAAAAACAATGCTTCTTTGTTGATTGATGGTATCCAATTTTGGAAAATATAGAATATGTTATTGAAAAGATTAAACCTTCTCAGAGGTCACAATATTTTAACATTTTAAGAAGCGGTTGGCTGTTTTAACACAAAAGTTAAGTTTAGAGAGACTTTTGTTTTCTTTTTGAGGCCTAACATATATTTAATGTATTTATACTGTTACACCAATACTGTATTATTATGACAAATTTATATTATATTGTTTGTTAAATTTAAAAATAATAAAAATGTATTTAAATAATAATAATAAAGTTGAAATTCCTTTAAAGGCTTTAGTGAACCCTTCCAGCAGAACACACATTTATTCCTAAGCATAGGTAGAAATGTGGATTAAGCCTAACCTATTCATGGTTGTTGGCCTCCATCACCTGCCACTGAACTGATGGCACGGAATAAGGGGGGAAAATGCATCCTTGGATACTTATTTGGCTAATGCATGGAAAATACAGCATGGTCATACATGGAAAATATTCAAGTAAAAACTTAGCAGAGAAGCATGACAGGAGTCAGTGTTAGGCTCCAGCACTGAAATATTTACACAAATGTAATTTATGCAGTGGAATGGAAAGCCAAGATCTCCAGGTTTACAGATAACACTTAATTTAGTCTGCTTCACAAATAATGATACACCACGTGGCAAGTAAGGGAGATTCAGAAGAAATGAAATGTTGAACTGAGAGTTTGTAGACTCTAACCAAAAAAATGTTTAACTTTAAAAACAACATGGCATCTTTGCCAAATTTTTTTATTAATCATCATTTAGATAACCTTCAGATAATTAAACAACTTTCTCTAATTCATTTGTCCCCATACCATAAATGAAGACACAAGACACCAACATTTGGATAAATCTAGTATTTGTTTATGGCTGTGCTGCATCATAACATTTCTTAAGTTCTTTAGGTACGGCTGGCTGCTAGGAAGTAGACTACTGGGTACCAGCACAGCTGCTGGTTTTGTTATTCTACCCTGAACATGAAACAGACCTGTTAAGCCTCAGCCACCCTCCCCATGTGTTGCTAAGTAACTAAGGAACTGAGCAATGCTGCTTAGCACCAAGAGAGCCCCACTCCAACCCAGCCAGCTGGCTAACCAATGATGGCTGGTTTGGAAACCACTGGATGCCTTCAACTGCTTGCTGATTATCCCTGCCTATGCTGTAGCCACCTGTACTCTTCCTGCCAAACTCTAACTATGGGTCAAGTCTTTTGTCCCTGACAAGTCTTTTAAAGTCTTGTCCCTGACAAGAATGTGGAATAGCCCAGCTTATGTAAAGTGCCATAGCTCAATAATTTTCAGGTCCAAGGTAGAATTATCATATTATCCTGCTCTTGCTAACATTTCTGGCTTCATTTCAAGGTGCTGGTTGATATCCTTTGTGGACTGGGACCCACATCTACAGGTCCACTTTCCCTGTTATGTATTGTTGTGTCTGCTCCATTATGTGATTCATTATAGCCTGTGCCCAGGCCTTGTGAGGTGTAGTTCCTACCACAGGCACAGCTTTTTAGAGAAGCCCTTTTGTAAAATGGCTCGCTACTTCTAATATCGTTTTGGCTGGGCAAAGAATCAGCACAGTATGTTGCACGTGGATGAGAGAGGTTAGATGTTTTGTTTTGTTTTTTTGCTTTTGTTTATACCTGTTTTAGATATTTTCTGATCCACCTTTTTGAGAACATCTCTGGATTGGGGCTATAATATAATATATAATATTATTTTCAGATATTCATCCTATTTGGTACATTTTCCTAAATTTACCAGTGCATAAAAGGAAATCAAGTCTCTTTTCTTACACAAATTATGCAGAACAACTTTATGTAGCTATTTAAAACCAGGGAAAATATTTTCAGTTGCTGACGGAGCTGAGTCAGCGCTTGGACTTGAGGTGTCTAACTGGACAAACCCACTAAACAAAGGAAAGAAGTTTCCTGTTCGAGCCTTTCATCTTAGCTTGGCCATTCTGTTCCTCACCTTTATTCAACAAATTCATATGATAAATAGTTACCTGTGTTGAACAGCTGGGTGAAGCACTGCAAATGTAAACTAATAAGTAAAGTGAACCTTCACCCCAAACTAGAAATGAATCTGACTGGAATGCTTTATTGACAGAGAACAATCTATGTGCACAGCACCACTTTGAACATTCACTTCCTTTAAGCCTTCACTTTATCTCATTGTACATTTGCTTCATGATTAAAGGGATTCTGTATTCTTGAAATTTAAAGTTCAGGAAAGGTTTGGGTATTTAAACACTGGAATGCTCTTTAGGATGAAATGAATACTCTTTCTGATCGTGAAGGCTGGTGGAAGTATCTTCTTTACTGAAGCAGCCTCTTTTAACAAACCCTGTTGCAGATGGTATTTTTGGCATTTTTACTGCTGGCATAAATTGCTCCCTTTGTAAGCCGCCCTTAGCCTGCCTTGGTGGGGAGGGAGGGCTAAAAATCAAATGAATAAATAAAATATATTGGTATGATTTGTCTTTATTCATTTTATTGTCTTTTGGGTTTTTGTTTTATTGTTGTGAGTCACCTTGAGCAGGTCTGGAGAGGTGGCATAGAAATTTTCTAAATAAATAAATAGGTATTGAACTAATGGAGTGGGAGCAGGATTGTGCCCAGTGGTCTTGCTACCAGATGCCACATGCTGGTAATTTCTGTGAACAGGCTACTGCATGCAAGTTCTACACATGGATAAATGAGTGGAAGTCAAAGGGTGGATCTAGCAGGCATGATCCCACTCCTCTCTCCACCATTAAATACCACCGATTTTGTCACTTTGGTACAAGGCATTTTGGGAGCAGTGATCAGGGTACAGTTTGTTCCACTGATAGAGACTGCATACAAAAAGAGAAAGAATAAAGAAGGATGCATACAATGGTGGGAAGCAAGCAAGGACTCTGGGGTCAAGACCAACTTACTCTGCTCAGCAGGATTGTTTTAAGGTCAAAGTGTTGCTGTGATCTGCTTGGAAGAAGAGTTAGAAATCTAATAGGTAAGTTCAAAAGAAGAAAAACTCATTTCCCTGAAATTCTGCTTTTGATTGAAATCTTATTGGCTTTCCTTGAAATTCCTCAGCTTTTTGGCCTGAGGGGGAGCCTCCACATTTGTGTCATATTCATGTAAGCAAAATTTTGGTGGCAATTCCAGACAAAAGAATAGCCAGGTCAAGGTGACAATACAGAGGAAAAATGACCCTGTTTGGAGACTTTCTGAAGCAAACAGTCCCAAATAGAAGATATTTTTTTTAAAAAAATAATAATGGTGTTCTCAAACCGTATTCAAAAGTTTTCTTGTCTCATAAAGGATTATAGATGTCTATTTTCCCCAGGTTTCTTCCCAGCTGACCACCTCAGGCTTTATTCAGACATCATTTTTAGCCAAAATTAAACCAAGATGCACATCTTATGGCTCAGATACCCTTGTTCTCCCTCCCTTCTCACACAAATAATGTCTGCTTTACTTGTGGTTACCTGTGATGTACAAATGAAGGTTTATGGGTTAGCTCGAGTTAGTTCCGCACTCTGACCAGGACTAACTACAGTTAATCTGTTTGCCCGCATTCATATATTAGAATAACAAGAGTTGCTTTCTCTCTGGGATTCTCTGGGTGTTGCTTTCTCTCTGGGGTAGCTTTCTCTCTGGGGTAGCTATTAATTTTTATCACTACTTAATTTAATATTATAAAGTGTGCTTATTTCTGAATTTTTATCCTAGCCTTCCTCAAGTCTGTACAACTGCCACAACCCTTATGCAAAGCTTAATTTCTGCCTGCCAAGGCTCATAATGACTAATTTGCAACATCCCTGTTCAGCACATTTGATAAGAGGAAAAAAGATGAAATTCCCACCAAAAGTGTGGTGTGTTTCATTTATTTGTCCAGAGAATCCACGCAAAGGAATTAGGGAAAGTTCTCAGAGGCTACAGTAACAAGCGCAGCTTGTGGTGTTATAGTAGCACTAGGAATAAAAGGCCCGTTGTGGAAATAAATACAAGGAGTGCTAGAAAGAGGCTCTGGGAGAGTGCCCCAGCCTTGGGCACTCAGCGTCAATTTGCTGTGGCAACCTCAGCAGGGTGTAATGATACAGAGTGACACTGCTTTTTACTTGTGAATATTGTGGCAACACAATCAAAGAAGGTTATTTGTGGACCATAGGTGGATTTTATAATCACTGGGCTAGTGATTGCACTAAAAAGGTTTCATGTGCATATTTATCCTGTGCCTGGTTACTTTACTTCTGAACAATTTACTTTATGGTCCTTATTGAATTTGTATTTTGTATATATTCCTGATTGTGTCTTTATGAATGTAACTATTTACCATCTAGCCACATTTGTATGACCTCTGAGGAAGGCCGATTCGGCCGAAACGCGTCAGGTCAACTCTTTTAGCCCTGGTTATGGTTATGATACAGAGTCTACCATTTTCTCCAGAGGAACTGATCTTTGCTACCTGAAGACTGGTTGTAATTTTGAGTGATCGCCACCCCTCACCTGGACTTTGGCAACCTACCTTTATCTGCCCCTCTGACTTCAGCTTCCCATCTCCTCCCCCCTCCCTCCTAGAGGACAGTTGTAATTCTGAGTGATCTCCAGCCCCCACCTGGAGATTGGCAACAATGGTTCCCCAGGAGGAAAAGTACAGTTTTTCCTGCAATGGGGACTAAATTTATTTATTTATTTATTTATTTATTTTATGCTTTCAATTTAATACCCCGCTCTAATCCCATAGTTGGGGTCTCTGAGCGGCTTACAAGTTTTTCTTGGTGCTAGTCACCGTTTCTGTTTCCTAACTACGGGCACAATGTATATAGGGGAGGGACATCCTACCAGCACCCCCTCTGTGGTGGCATGTCATGCTGTTCTCTCTGTCGGGGCAGTTCGACTTGGTCAGACGGGACTCGGGACTTGGCGGAAGTGTCTTGTCTCTGGCGTTCGGTGGTGGTGCGCTCTTCCCAGACGCGCGGCTTCGCCTACTTCCGGCCCAGCTATGTCCTTTTTCTGGCTCCACTGGGCTGGTGCTCGGCGCCTGCGCACGTCCCCTCGTCCTTCTCAGCAGCCGTCGGTGCACTCCTCCTTTGCCACCAGGGATCGCTCTGCCGCGCACCTCCCGACCGCTGGGTAGGCGGGAGCTGGGGTGAAGGTCGAGAGCTCACCTCGACCACGGTGGTACTCGAACAGCCATAGTGGCTGCTCGGTGATGTTACAAATGCAGGCATTTAACTGCCTGCACCACTGCCCCCGGCTTACATCATTCTCCTCTTCCCCTTTTGACTTGCACAACAACCCTGTTTTACTGACAGGAACCAAGCTTGGTTGCCTAGCAATTTTCACAGTTTATTCTGACAGGAAAGTGGTCAAGCTGGCAGTGGGCAGGGGAGGGGGTTATGCTGAAAGTCTGTGACTGGTCCGAAATCACAGCTTCCACAGCAAGAACCTGGGTCTGGCAGACCCTGCTCTGAAGCGCTAACTGCTATGCCTAGGGTAGCCAACCTCCAGGTGGAGCTTGAAGATTGCCAGGTATCACAATTGAACTCCAGACAACAGGTCTCTTTCCCCCCCCCTGGAGAAAATAACTGCTTTGGAGGGTGGACTCTATGGCATTCTATTAGCTGAGGCATCTCTTCTCCCCAAACTCTGGCTTCCTTAGACACAGAATATCAAGGAATTTCCCAACCTAGAGCTGGCAACTCTAGTCAGGACTGGCCCCAATGAGTTCCTCACAAAGGTCTGGAAAGGGTTTCCTTCCTTTGTCTTTTTACTGACAGAACCAAGCTTGGTTGCCTACCAACAGCCACTGAGGGAAAAGTTAGTTCCACAGAGGAGCCAAGCAGGAAAAGTGTCTTCATCAGGAGAGAGAGCCATTTGCCAGTGGCTGAAGTGGGAGTGGGCGGGGAAGAGGAGCAGACACAGTACCCAGCCAATGGCACACAAGTACTCTTGAGTGGCGGCTGACGGGCCAATGGCTGATGGAGCGTATTGCACAGCCAATGAGAGAGCTGGAAAGGCCAATATACTAAGAGGATTATTACATAGAGATGATTACCTGATCAGCATAAATGGGCCCCTCCAGATGAGAACATCTGCCTCCCATGGCACAGTCATCGGCAACCTGTGCTGTTCTGCAATGGAAGCAGAATAAACAGATACCGGGGAAAGTCCGGTATTAATGGGTTGTTCAGGGTTCCCTCTGGGTTTTCTGATGTCTGAACTCTCCTGCAGCAAAGGAACCCAGAAAGGACATCTTAACCTGCAGATCTATTTCCACCACTGGATCCCTTTCCACCACTACTTTCTACACCTTTCACCTTTAAAATATACTTAATTTTTTCCCTATATGCTCATGAGTACATGCACCCACCTGCATTTTAAAAATGACCAGGCAGCGTGCTCCATAGCTGAGGTGCTGCAGTAATGTGGGTAACCCGCAGCAGGGTGTGCTGTCTCGATGATATGCCCCACACTGCGCCAAGTCACCAGTGTGACCGCAGCCCTAGATTAGGTTTCCAGGCAGATTTGAAGTCTATCATCTTTTCATCTCAAATTAAATTTTAACCTTACATTTCCTCAGGTTGTGCATTATTTTCTACTTTCTACACCTTTCACCTTTTTAATATACTTCAAGCTTATCTTGTACAGTATGGTGCAGATCAAAATGGGTAGCCGTGCTAGTCTGTCTGTAGCAGTAGAAAAGGGCAAGAGTCCAGTAACACTTTCAAGACTAACAAAATATGTGGCAAAGCATGAGCTTTCGTGAGTCACTGCTCACTTCTTCAGAACATGAAGTTCTTTGAAACAAGATCTTTGAAACACTTACTGGGCAGTCCTGAAGAGAGTTACACCACGTTATGGATGGGGGTTGCTCTGATGCTAAAGTAATACAAATTTATTTATTGGAATGGGTAAGTGGATCCCCAGCTGCATTAAGAGAGGCAAAGTGACTTGGGGAAGTTCAGAGCAGGCAACGAAGTATCCACTAAGCTGTCACCTTCATCTGATAGGAGATTGGGGTTCACCTTGTAAGGCACCAAAGAGCCAATTTCCTCCATCATTAGACTGGAAGGAGCAGCCAGCCAGCCTCTGATCCATAACTGGGAATATTAGTGGTGAATTGGGTTGTGGCAGGAAATGGAGAGTGAGTCCCTCACTTGTCATTGGTCCAAATAAGGTGGGCAGCACAATCTCAATAAGAGGGGTGCCCAGCCACGCGTCCTTTCACCTCTTCTTTGGTTTTTGTCTAGTCTTGGAACCTTGTAGCAGAATGAGCCTCTTACTGAAAGTTATGTTGACTGATTATCATTCAGAGAGGGTGAAGACTGATCCACAGCTAAATCAAAGAAGAGGGCGGATGATCTGCACAGTGTAAATTAACTCCAGTTAGCAATAGTTTATGTTTGTTCCTTTCTCTTTATCAGTCTTCCTGTATTTTTCTGGGCTGTAGAATACTCCCTATCTGTTGATTCCTGCTTAAATTAGATGTATAGTACAGATATCAAATATCACATGGCCCCTCCTGTTACCATCCTGTTACTTTTCTGTTACCATCTGTACCATGGTCTTCAATTTTTGAGGACACAGAATGATAACCGCCTTTGTTTATCCAAGGTAGGGTACCTATAATCTGGAATCCCTTTTGGGATCTAGCTCTTTCTGCCTTTAATTGTCTAACACCAGGGCACTACTGTAATAGTTGTGATGTAGTTTAATAGCCATCATTTAAGGGTTACGTTTATAGTTTTAATCTTGGTTTTATTGTTTTATGTTAATGTTGTAACCTGCCCTGAGCCCGCTTGTGGGAAGGGTGGGATAGAAATTGATCCAAATAAATAAATAAACAAAGCTCTTTTTAGAAACCAAAGGATTTGATCTATGGGGAAAAGGGGCTGCCTTGTAATAGAGACTCCAAGTCATGTTAACCCTAAGATTGCTCAGAAATCATGCACAGGCATTGACAGACCTGGGAGGACAGCTCCATCTCTAGCTGAGAGACAGAAACCCTGAAGGGAGGAGGTGCAAGAAAGCGGCTAGTTTGACCCCATCTATCATGCACATGCATACCTAGTTGTAGTGGGCCTGAGACTATCTGAGTATAATACTGGAAATATTCCTCTATACTGGAATTTTTGGGTGGTTGTGGTGATACCCTCGTTCTCATCCAGTTTGCAATAAAAGAATTCAAACTGTATAAAGTTTCCCCCATGAATTCTACCTCCTTAAGGCCTTAGATCAAGTTCCTAACCCAAAAGTGGCAGGCAAAAGAGAGTGAGCTGCATGCCTGGGGTTGGGGGGTGGGAGATCCATAACACACACTTCTAGATCCATGGAAGTCAATGGGTTTAGAAGGGTCTGACTCTGTTTAGGATTGCACTGTTAGCCAGGTATAATGTTACTGCTCTGCTACAGTATGATACCAGTTTTGCAACAGGCTTCCCATTATATTTTCTTTAAAAGTGCTCATCACACCCATAGTTTCAAGTTCAGCACATAGTTTTCCCAGAATGCATAGGGCCAGAAACATGAGTGAAAGCTGACATAACAGTGTTACATATACCAGAAGTCATCTTCATACGTCTATATTTCCTATGCCACCTTTCGACTAAAATGGTTAGCACCGGTTGTACATGCACTCTTGTTTTTAAAAAGTTACATAGCGCTGTTTCGTAAAAGCATTTGTATTTTGGGAATACCAGGCATGAGGGAGACAAGTCTTGTATCTGTTAAGTGGACTGCACTGATGAGCTAACTGTTATGTCAGCTCCAAAGACCAAAGTGTGGTGTTCCTTGCAGTGAGGCAGCATCCTAGGAGAAAATGGGCTGGAACTCATACCAGACACAAGTCTATTGCCTCTTTCAATATCTGTGCCTCCCTGCTGTGCTGACCAGGGCAAACATTTAACCCTAAGAGTCAGAGATCAACCCAAACCTGCCCTGGCTTGACCCATGTGTACAACAATGAGAGCATATTTTCAAAAGCCTTCCCCTCAACTACACATCTACAATGATAATTAACCGGCTGTTTTAAAGCCTCATTGAAATCCACACTGTGGCGAAGGAATGTCAAGCAAAGCAGCTGCTCTGAGGAATTTCAGACTTTGATTAGTATTTTACCCATTTCGTTCCTCTTTGTGTACAGCCTTATTCTCTTGATGCCATACTCAAATGGATTGATTGATCTAGAAAACACAGGCCTTGCTTGCACAGAGAACACTTTTGCTAAGAACTGTTGTTGCTAGGTCTAAAAGGGCCTAATTTGATGGAGGGAATCACATTTCTCTGATTTTCAAAATGTTAATGATACAGACAGGATCCAGGATGATTATTAACAGGACTGTCTATTCCTGTGTTTCTCAGTTTAGCACAGGGAGGTGTGATAAACATGACTCGTATTATATTTCTGCATAGCGCTTTGAGTAGGCTGCTGCATCATAGGCGTAATCTTCGTGGGGGCGGCGGGGCTTCAGCCCCCGCCGAAATTTTCAGGAAGGTACTCAGCCTCCCCCGGGAGCCACCCTTGCTCCTAGCAAAGCAATGCCTCTGGCCCAGCCCCAGCCCCCCCCGGGAAATTGGAAAGTCTACACCCTTGCGCTGCATAACTTTGCAAGTTGCCTTTCTGATTCCTGTAGCACCCTCCAGGGTCTTAGGAGGGACTCAGACAGTTCTAAAGGGGATGGGTCGGGTTGTCAGCTCTGAATTGGGAAATACCTGGAGATTTTGGGGGTGGAGCCTGGGGAGGGCGGGGTTTGGGAAGTGGAGGGACTTCAGTGGGTTATAATGCCAGAGAGTCCACCTTCCAAAGTGGTTATTTTCTCCAGGTGAACTGATCTGTGTCTCCTGGAGATCAGTTGTAACCCCAGAGGATCTCCAGCCAGCACCTGGAGGTTGGCAAGCCTATGAGGAGGGTTGCTTCTTCCCAGTTCACTCTATTTCTGGCCTCCTCCCATTCTTCCCTTTTGCAGCCTAGGGAATGGTGAAGCCCTTCTTGGACCTGCCTTTTGAAGAGTTCCCTGGGGGAGGGACATCCTCAGCTTCTCCCTCTTACTCCAGTACAGAGGGCGGACTCTGGAGACTGGCAGGTGCCAGGGACCAGTGAAGCTTCCCCCTGGATCTTGATGTGTCCCCCCCTCGGCCTCCTCTAAAGGAGCTTGCTTTCAGCCCAGTGGCGCTTGGTGAGGCTGGAACTGCCTTAGGGAAGCAAATCCCCCCCCCCGGTCCAGCTGGGGGCTCTCCCGATTTTCAGGGCTTTAATCCACCACTGGCCAGCTGAACAGGAACATCACTGCCCAACATCCCTGTCATGATGACATCACCTGGAAGTGATGTCATCACACTGCCAACATCAGGGGGTTCCGCTCTAGTTTTTGGGCAAACCCTATGGTTTTGAGGAGAAAAAATCATAGAGTTTGCCCAAAAACTATAGCGGCACCCCCTGACATTGGCAATGCAATGATGTCACTTCTGGGTGATGTCATAACGGTGTGTGCACTTTGTACACATGCAAGAAGATCCCAGACACCAGCCAGGAGGCCCTGCCAGCAGCGGGTAAGGACCTGGCAACCCTAGACTGCCTCTCCCCTTTTCCACCCCACTAGGCCTCCTTGAGAGCCAGTGTGGTATAGTGGTTAAGAGCAACAGACTCTAATCTGGAGAACCGGATTTGATTCCCCACTCCTCCACATGAAGCCAGCTGGGTGACCTTGGGTCAGTCACAGTTCTCTCAGAGCTGTTCCCTCAAGAGCAGTTCTCTCAGAGCTCTCTCAGCCCCACCTACCTCACAGGGTGTCTGCTGTGGGGAGAGGAAGGGAAGGTGATTGTAAGCCACTCTGAGACTCCCTCAGGTAGTGAAAAGCAGGGTATAAAAACAAACTCTTCTTGTTGTCTGGGCCTGCCCTGTATGGGGCTGAGTCCCACCATGGCTCCTGCCCCTGGGTTCCATTGGGCCTGGCTGCCAGCTTTTGCAGTGCCCTTCTAGCTGTGCCTTGGCCCTGGGCCACCTCTGACTGAGTGGGTAAGTGCAGGGGTGGAGGCGCCACCTCCAGACATCACCTTTATCTGTCTATCACATTCTTTTCCTGCTGCTCCTCCAAGAAGCTGATGGCATGGCATCATAGTCTCCATTTTAACCTCACATTAATCGTCTGGTATAGGTTAGGGTGAGAAAGAACGACTGGCCCAAAGGCATCCAGCCAACTTCATGGCTGAGCAGGAATGTGAACCTGGGCCTCTTTAGTTCTAATCTACCACACTAACCACTATCCCACACTGACTGTTAGCTTACCTTAGACTGGCTAGTGCTCATGTTCTCTATTCTAGAGAAGTTATTCACAAAAGGTCATTGGTTTCGGATACTGTATAGAGGATATGTTTCAAAGAACACAAATACAGAACACAAGTTTCACCAAAAACATTTTCCATTACATAGAGTCTCAAACATCTTTCACAGCCTGTATAAATGGAACCTGACCCAAATTAAAGAGATAGGCCTTGGAATGAAGCAATCATCAGATAACCACCTACCAACTATATATACAGGCAGAACACAAGAATTTAAGTTGTCAATGGTAACGAATTGTTCTCCAGCAGAGAGCACTGCATACGGTCAAATAGAGAGAAATGGACTGCAAGATTTTAAATTATTTTGGATGACAAACATACTAGTCCCCCTAAATCACATAACTCTGGCTCTTATTGAAGAAGTATTTCAGTGAATTGTGATGACTAATTATAGAGAAGATGGAAGAACTAGAGCTACTGATTGCTCTTCCTAATGGATACAAAACCTGATTTTCGTTTCTGAACATCTCACTCTGATTTTCCTGTGAAAAGTACAGCAAAATTGAATTAGAGTTCTAGAAATCTAAGAAATACGTTATTTAATATGCATATGATTCTTCAATGAGCAAAAGGAGAAAGGAATTTCAGCAGGGGTCATTATGCAGTCACTTTCCTGAAAATATGACTTTGACTGGCTATGTGTAATGAATTCCTGCAGAGACTACATTCTTTCCCAACAAAATCACAATATTGCCTAGTTCTGTAAGGCTTTGATGACTACCTTTTCATCATCTTTATTATCAAATATCTCACCAAGTATTGAAGAGCACACTGATTCACAAGAATTAAGAATAGCACCATTGGACTCAGGAATGGCTATGTCATAATTATAAGCACTGCTGTTGACAGGACAGAATGAAGAAGGGCCTGCTCCTGCATAGCCCATGTAACAAAGGTTATTCTTATGCAAAATGAGATCTGAATTCACTGTTTAATAACCCAAGTGCAAAATAGACTTATAATGGAGGAAGATAACGGAGGATGTGGTTCTAAGCCATTTTTTGTTCAAATATAGAAATATTTTTTAATCAAAAAGAGTTTCTTTGGACTAACAGAAATGCAATTTCAAATTATACTAGCTATACAAACCATATTCTTCACCCTGCGGTCCCATGGAAGTGGACAAACCACACAAAATGTTTGGATTGGAGCTTGGTGGTTTAGGATCTTTGGGAGCTCATGCTGGCTTTCAGCTGCCCTGCATAAACATTGCCTTGAAAGCAGCAGAGCATTTCCATGGACAGAAGGATCTCTCCCATTGAGCACAACTGCCATATTCCCTTCTTCCATTGTGGCCCAAAATTGCTCCTTGAAATGCTGCTCCTAGAGGGGTGAGGCATGAAAGTTGTGGTTCATGGACAGAAATGGTTCCATCCATGAAAATGCTGCAGTGATGAGATGAATGTGTCCACAAGGTAAACAGCAGTGTGGTCTTGGTGTAGAAAAAGATTGAATGGGTAATAAAATTGTAATAGGTTTTCAAATAGCGGAGGCTGCAAGTAAGGAGACAACTGGAATGTTGTACTGTCTGTATAGACAGGGACAAAGTTGACAAAAAAGGTCTTGAAGAAATAAAAGATGAAGAGGAGAGTGAAAAGAGGAGCTAAATTGATAAGGAGGCTGGGGGAAAGCATTTCAATCAACTATTTTCCCCAGACCTTGGAAAATGCTACAAAAGTGGTGAATGGAAGGAGCAGTGGAGTTATTTTCTTACCTAATCTTGCTCATGCCAGGAAAAAATGGGCCCTCATATCTGAGAGCATGTTAGGGACAAATGCTGCAGGTCCTTATATCTTACTATACCTAGCTTTGCTGCTCCAGCAACAGATGGATATGGTAGGTAGGTAGGTAGGTAGGTAGGTAGGTAGGTAGGTAGGTAGATAGATAGATAGATAGATAGATAGATAGATAGATAGATAGATAGATAGATAGATAGATAAATACAAGTGGAAGTATATGTTATAAATATAGTAAGAAGTTCCTTATCCCCCTCCAAAATTTCCTTTGGCAGTTGTGTACTAAAAATGAAATACTCTCTCTTAATACACTCTTCATTAGAAGAAAAACATTATGTTCACAGAATCATCAGATGTGGGCATAATCCTATCCACACCCACTTGAGAGAACTGCCAAGTAAATGAGCACAAGATTGCAACCCAATTCTAACAAAATTGGCTCCAACATAAACTCCATTAATGTCAGCTAGAGATGTTGAGAACTTTGCATTGAACATGTCTGGTAGACAAACATATCTTTTCTGTCAGCAATGATCACTCCTGAGCAGAGAATCAGATCAGTTCAGCTCATCTTATTTATTTATTTATTATACAAATTTATATCCCGCCCTCCCCAACGGGCGCAGGGTGGCTAACAATAAGGGCACAAAGCCATGATAAAACAGTTATAAGCAGAATAAAACCATACAAAATTACAATAAAGTGCTGGTGCTCTGAAAGTTCATAATTCCAAGATGGGTTCTGGAAGATGGACCCAGAACAACAAAGCAAGTTCCAAGACAACGCTGCCTTCTGATCTTCGGCCCAGGGCCATCATGCACCCCGATGGCATCCCCGCACTTTGCGGTAGTGGTGCAGTGGTGGCACAGTGGTGGTGGCGAAAGCCTGGTGGAAGAGCTCCATCTTGCAGGCCCTGCAGAACTGCACAAGGTCCCTCAGGGCCCAGATCTCCTCCAGGAGCTCATTCCACCAGGTAGGAGCCGCCACCGAAAAGGCCCTGGCTGTGGTCACAGCGAGTTTGATGTCCCTGGGGCCTGGAGTAACCAAAAGATGTTGGTCCCCCAACCATAGTGCCCTTGGGGGAACATATGGGGAAAGGCAGTCCCTCAGGTATGCCAGACCCTGGCCATAGAGGACTTTAAAGGTAAGAACCAGCACTTTGAAGCAAATTCGGTACGCTATTGGCAGCCAGTGCAGCACCTTCAGAGAGACCCATCAGCAGCCTGGCTGTCGCATTCTGCACTAGCTGTAGCTTCTGAATTTGCAACAAAGGCAGCCCCAAGTAGAGAGGGTTACAGTAGTCCAGCCTCGAGGTGACCGTCGCATGGATCACTGTAGCCAGGTCATTGAGGTCAAGGAAGGGAACCAACTGCCGAGCCAGCCGAAGATGATAAAAGGCCGACTTGGCAGTGGCTGCTACCTAGGCCTCCATCATTAAAGAAGATGATGCCTGGTGCCCAATATGAGCACCTCTGAGCACTGAGTACCTTTGCAGCAGTGCAATAGCTGTGTGGGTGGAGTTTAATTTCTTTCTGCCATGTGGCCACTTTTGCACCTGTGCATTAAGTGAAAGTGATTTCTCCCTCAGGGTTATGGATCATTGGGTTAGGACATTAAAGTATGTGTGCATGTGTGTGGTTGTGTGTAAAACTATGCCACCCATGGGGCCATCTCAAAATGCACATGTTCAAACTGCTGCAGACCCAGACAGATCTGCTGCCATTAACATTGCTCGGGGAGACACCAACAAATACAAAAAGGCATGGTTTTAAAAAAAATTACTCAACATTTATTTCTATATGACTGTTTTTATTCATTCTTAACTGAAGCAGTTGGTGACAGTGTTTCTTTTATTGATAGTGATGAAGGGATTAAGGTGCACTTTGTATAACTTCTGCATGCAGGGAAAGCAACCTGGTGAATAGGCTGCTTGCAAATAATCCAAACTGCCCACTAAATAATTGATTTCCTGCTGGCAACAAATCAGCATAGGTTGCCAAATGCATGCCATGAAAACCTTAGCCCCATGCCATAAAACCTTGAGCTGCCTGTTTCACATCTTAAGCTTTCATAAAAAGGACAGTATCCACCCCCCCCCAGCAGCTGCAGGATAGGTGAACAGGATGTGAGCCTGCATGGGAGGCAGAAGTGAAAGGAAGAGTCCAGAGAAGTGTTCCTCACTCTCACAGAATATCTTTACTTTTAGCTGAAAGGGAGTGAAAAAAGAAGAGAAAAAGAGAAAGGTGGTGGTTCAAATGACTGAACAAAGATGGCAGATAGCAAGTCCCGCTTTTCTATTCCAGAAGATGCCTATTTGGAAGAATTCACAATCCAGTGGCCATGACTGAGTGTAGAGTCACATTTAGTTTCTGATAGTTAAAATCACCTGTAATTAGGTAATAAACACTCTGAAGTCTTCAGAAGATTTAATAAGAAGGAAACACTGTTTCAGGTCAAGCAAACTTCCTTATATCCACCACAGAGACGACCTTGCAGTTGGCAGAAGTAGGGGTTTTGCTAATAAAGAACAATGTTTGGCCTCCATATATACAATATACTATATATTATTAGCTAGAGACAGAGAGAATGAGAATGGGCTTTCTGTTCCAGCATCCGAATAAAAGGTTTCTTTTTGGTTTACTTGTGGAGGTTTTTTCCCTTTGCAGGTGCAATATGAGACAAAATCCTTGATCTACCCTTCATGAGGCAGCAGGTGGGTTGAGTTGAGCAATTTCCCACAAGTATTTTGGCAGCTCCCAAAGATATTTCACCTCTGGCTCATCCCTACTGTCTCTGAGAGGCAGATAACAAACAAGCTTTAACTGCCAGTTGAAGTCGGAGACTCAAGAGTCCTGGTCATCCTTATGGTAGCAACTTTTCTCTGGGTAGCCTGGAGTCCTTCTTTTTATTGCATATGTTTGGGTGCCATATGACCTCACAGGAATAATGATTTGGTGGTAAAACATAACATAGCAGTGTAGCTTTTACAAGATGATAAATTGCCTAATCCTTCGTATTGCCTCTGCGAGCAATGAAACTGGGGTGCCAAAGGAAACCTGTTAATGAGAAGCCTAGACTTTATCAACACATAATGAAATAGTCTCTGAAACAAACGTGTCTTTACTTGGCTGCCATTAGGAGAGCTAAGAGAATATCAATCTATGAGCTCATAAAGCAGGAACTTTAAAACAGAGAATCAACAGACTCCCAGTCTTTCCTGTTTCCAGCCTAACAGCTCTCCTACGGGGACTAACTGTTGCTCCTAACTGATTTCCTCCTGGCTTGCTGCAACCTAATTCCCCAGCTCATTCCAGCAGCCTTTGTAAGCTAATGGAGCAGACCATGCACTCCCATGAGGGTATTCTCTAGCTTGCTTCTGCTCTCCCCTGCCAAACTAAACTTTGTAATAGATGTTCCCAGTTCTTTTTACGCTGCTCAGTGAATCCCATGAATGCTTGGCTGAGTAGCCACAAACTTGACCTCAACTACATTAGTATGTTTCCTTGACAAATTAATGACCAGGGGGCTATTTACCACCCCTTTGCCTTATTCACTCTTTTAAGGTCTGCCAAGGAGTTGTCAGGGATCAGGTCGAATATATACAGATTCACTGATAAATTGTCTTTGGTGGTATCTTCACAAGACTCTCTCATGGAAGAGAATTATTTCAAGTCGATCCCCATTGATACTCACCAAACATTCTACAATCCAGTGCTTGTTTTTCTTTTTCTTTATTTCTTTTTTTTTAATGTGGGCTGGTGAAAGAGGGGTTGCATGCTATAGCGTATAACACAATAAATGCATCATAAAACCATACCTGTGGATGTGAAATAGTACTGTCAGTATTTATTTCTGCACATTACCAAAACATGATTGAGATGTACTATGGTCCCGGTCACACGGGCAGGAAAATGCGGGGGGGAAACGTGGCTGTTAGCCCCAGGGCTAAAAACCGTGCGGTTGCTTAATCAGACCTACCGATCAAGGTCCCGTGGAGGTCCCGTGGTAGGGGGGAGGTGTCAATCACTCCACTGTCCTGCGGCGCGGCAAAGAAGCTGGGCGCGGGGCAAACGGGTTGGTTGTTTTTTAATTTAAACTCAAATGTGTGCATGCTCCCTTGGGTGCATGTGCGCATCCGTGGAGACTTTGGGGGGAAAAAATTTCCGAGGGGACATGGGTGGGCGCCAGAACTACCTCCGGAAATGCAATCAGACGCCCGCCCTTGCCCCGCGGTTTCAGGAAACTAGTACCTGCGTGTCTTCGGCGGGAAGCCTCGGTTGTGCCACGGGAGCCCGACGCTTCCCAGATGTGCCGGTGAGATCACGCCCGGAAACTCCGTCTATCTTCCATCCCTCTAGCGTGCCTAATGCTCCGTGTGACCGCAGCCTATATGTACTATCAGAAATTGTTTTCCCAAAGTCAGAGAGTAATGGTGCTCATCCTTACTGAAGTCACTTCTCTTTTCTGTGGATAGTCTGGATTCCTTCCTTTTATGGCACATATTTTGATGCTCTGTAACTAAGGGTGCAGTCAAACATGCCAGATAAAACCGGGGGGGGGGGAAGCGAGGCTATTTGCTCCAGAGGAATACGCCCCGCAGTTGCACCATCACACCTCCCTTTGAAGCTGTGGGCTCAGTCCGTCACTGTGTGATCAGACACAACTGCGGGTGAGACATATTTTTTGTGTACATATGTTTCCCATGCGCTTAAACGAGGGATCGATGAATTGCACCTCTGCACTGAGGGCTTCCTATGGAGTTTGCGATGATGCACATACTGCAAAGGGGGGGGAACAATGGCACGGAGTCAGGATGGCCTGATCAGACCATCCCAATGCCATGAGAGTGCACTGGAGCAATCAGACACTGGAAAGTCCACCCGTGGCCCATAGCAACCCATTTACTACTGGGTTTCCCCCAGTGTCTTTTAACTCCGCTTCTGCGGCGGAGCAGAACGGGTTGCCGATGGCTGCGTGGCGCTTCCCAGATGTCTGATCGCACCTTTTAAATCTGCCCAGCATTTCCACCTATGTCAGTTCGAAAGCAAGAAATTGCAAGTAGATAAAAAGGTACCACTTCAGTGGGAAGGTAACAGAGTTCCATGTGCCTTGGTGTTTAGTCATGCCGGCCACATGACCACGAAAATGTCTTCGGACAGCGCTGGCTCTTCGGCTTTGAAATGGAGATGAGCACCGCAACCCTGGAGTTGGATTCGACTGGCTTTCGAGCAAGAGTACCTTTACCAGGTCTAATCATGTGTATGATTGCAGCTTAACTCTGGGGGCCAGGTAGGGTGTTGGCTCAGTGAGAGAGCATCTGTTTTGGATGCAGAAGATCTCAGTTTGTATCCCTGCCATCTCCAGTTAAAGAATCGCCCAGAAGAGAATGCAAAAGACCTCTGCCTGAGCTTCTGGAGAGTTGCTGCCAATCAGGATACTGACCATGATAGACGAATGGTCTGACAGTAGCCCAGGTCATATATTACAGTGAATACATGTACATCTTACTTATATGTGCATATATCTGTTTATAAGAAACCAAATAAATACAAAAGAAACCAGGGACCAGTACCTGGATAAATGTCTGTAACTTGTGAACCGTGATAGTACAAGGCAGTTTAATGTGTCTTCACCCTGGGTAAATGATCATTTCATTGTGGGAAAGCAGCACAGCAGTGGACAGGGTCATATACAGACAAACAAAAACAGTCTGGCACTTATTGAGTGAGGCTCTTCCTGTCCTTTCCTCTCATGCTCTGTTTTACTCCCACACTTCCTGATTTACATCCAAATAGCTTTCCATGAGGGAGAAAGTGTGAAAGGGATCTGAAGCATGCAACAAAAAGAGGAAGCAAAGAAAAAGGAATGTGTGAGTTCAAGCCTTGCTCATACAGTACTAAACTATGATTTAGTGTAATGTGTGAATATGGAACATTCCAGTCCATTTGCAGAAGAATAAATTACATACCATATACAAAGGACATCTTTATCTCCTGGCTAAACTTCCTCTTCATTTCCGCCTGAGCAGAAAATACTCCAAATATGTAGCAGTAGTTCCACTTTGTAGGAGCTGTGGTGGCTCAAGTGGTTAAGACGCTGAACTGCAGGCTGTGGAAGGTCGGTAGTTCAGCAGTTCGAGACCTGAGTGTGCCGCATGACGGAGTGAGCTCTCGTCTCTAGTTCCAGCTCCTGCCAACCTAGCAGTTCGAAAGCAAGAAATTGCAAGTAGATAAATAGGTACCACTTCGGTGGGAAGGTAACAGCTTTCCGTGCGCCTTGGTGTTTAGTCATGCCGGCCACATGACCATGGAAACATCTTCGGACAGCGCTGACTCTTCGGCTTTGAAACGGAGATGAGCACCGTAACCCTAGAGTCGGACTCGACTGGCTTTCGAGCAAGGGAACCTTTACCTTTAGTTCCATTTTGGTCTGGTAGATACATTATAGAACATGAGGCCTCGTTCTTACTCTATCGACTTATTGAAAATATGTACACCCCACCTTAACTCCTTAGATCAAAGGCAAGTAATTGGGAAGAGTAGAAAAAATGACTTTAAGGACACGTGGAACCATCTTTGTTTTCTTGGAGCATTTGTATGGTGCAACTACCAGACAGTAAGGAAAATGCTACATTCTCCCAAACTTCTCCAGCCAGCGCTGCTAGCTCCAGGTTGGGAAATTCCTGGAGATTTAGAGGTGGAGCCCCACTGATGGACCTTCTGATGGCACCTGGCTTTTGGCCACTGTGTGACACAGTGTTGGACTGGGGGTGGAGGAGGAGAGAAAGTTGTTGCATGGTTTTGTAAAAGCTGTCTAACATACCTCATAATGCTACAGAATCTATCAAGATGTAACTGAAGTAAAAAGTACTTGATACATGTGAAAGCAAGACCTATTTCTTTCACATTAAGTTGGTATCCTGATTTAATAGGCTAAACCTCTATCACTCCCCTTTTTACTGATCTCCCAGGCACTGTCCCCAGTGTTTGTTTGGGCTCCCAGTGATCTTCCATTCAGGCATTTACTTGAGACACCTACAGTAGTGGGTGTTCTCAGACCATTCTCAGAACACCAACTGCCTAGACACTGAATTCTCCTCTTACTCACATAGGTGGTTTCCTCCAGGGCAGGATTATAGATACATGGGCAGGGTGGTACAGGAAGCTTTCATAGCTGTGTTTGTTTTGTTCAGGTACAGAGGATTTCTGCCTCTAGGGCTCTAACCCAAGTACCATTTACCAAGACTAAACATACTGGGGAACAAATGATAGGGTAGTAGTACAGTGGTATAATGCATGCAACAGAAATGAGGGGATTATATAAATGAACTAGTTGCATAGGAAGGTGAAATGGAGATGATTACTTTACACAGAAACACTTATAGAATACAAACGGCTTGGATCTACCAGGACATTCCTTTAGAACAGGACTTCCCTGCCTCTCTCTTTCTGCTGCAACCCCAAATGGGAGCAGCATTTCAGGGGGCACTTTAGGCTCCAGCTGGAGGACAGAGGTGAGAAGGTCATGCTCTGCAGGCAGAAATCATTCCATCTGAAATGCTCCAGTGGATCCAGGCTAAAAACGAATATGATTGTCACTGTACTGAAGTTTGTACAGAGAAACAACATGCTTAAGCCATCTGTTGTTCTGCTAAACTTGTATCTCAGACTTCTCTGGTATAGTTGTGCTACCTTGGATGCAAGTCCCTAAACCGGCTCCTCAAACATATTAGAAGCCATCTTGCTTGCCACCTCTGTCCTGTCTACAGCTCGGAGTAATTTCTCTTTTAAAGACTTAATATCAGTCTCCAGTTTTTTAGTATTCCACGTACTATTCTACTCCTAGTCTGATCTTTTTTACTAGAGAGCTCAGGGTGTTTGCATGGGCTCCTAGCAGTCTCCCACTCAGACACTCTTCAGATCCACACTGGCTCAGCTATACCAGCAGGTGCTGCTAAATTTGTCACTGTAAGCACTGTGTTCTTACTCTCTCACTCATTTCAAGGATCGCCAATGCACACCATTACCCATTCAGTTTCAATTCTCATTTGCAGAGCAAGCACATGGAGGCACGGAAACATTGGTGTGTGAATGAGACACCAGAATAAGGACTGTTTTTGAGGCTTCTGGATTTTTGTCCTTTTTGCAGATGGATTATTAAATATATTAAAGGAAACAGAGCATTCCATTTGAGTTTTCATTAGTTAATATCTAAATGTAGGTTTTCCTCTTCCTGATCCAGCACCTGAGGCTTTCTACCTTTGCAAACAGTTCTGCTCACATCTAGCTGATGTAAGGTAGTGACTAGTAGTGCAATCCTACCTAGCAGCGAGAATGTAACTAGCTCATTTAACAATCTTCAGGTCCATTGAAGTCCATGAGCTGAGACGAGTTGAGAACTCCATTATAGGAGCTTGAGTTACAGAACAAGAAGTCCCTTTTTCTGTTCCTCGAGCTGTCTAAGTATCCCTGGACAA